>NW_023413934.1:0-49353 GCF_903995425.1 Onychomys torridus | reverse complement strand
TTCAAATAATGTGTATTTTGGAATTAGACCCAGACTTAGGTAAATAAAATGAAATTTCTCATCTGATAAAGGTCTAATATCCAAAATAAATACTGCCCACAAGAAATTTAATTAAACAAAAATTTTCCCTGGATAAAGGTCTAATATAAAATATGCATATGGAACAAAGAAATAAAATAAAGTACTCATCTAATAAATATTTAATATCCAAATGGTACATATTGAACACAAGTCATTATATAAATAAACAAAAACTGTCATCTGGTAAAGGTCAATTTTAAAAATATATTTAATGAACACTCAAAAATAAACAAACCGAAATTTCACACCTGATGAAGTCTAATATTAAAAATCTTCCTGTTGAAAATAAGAAATTAGATGAATTGAACAAATATTCTCAAAAATAGAGGTCTAATATCCAAACATTTCAAAGACTCATTTGTGAAGTAGGATGTTTTTGATATTAGACATTTATCACATAAGAATTTTTGATTTTCTTAATTTCTTGGGTTCCATATTTATAAATTTGATATTAGACATTTATCACATGAGAAATTTTGTTTTATTTATTTAATTAGGTTCAATATGTATATTTTGGATATTAGACTTTTATCAGATGAGAATTTTTTTTCAAGACAGGATTTCTCTGTGTAGCTTTGTGCCTTTCCTGAAACTCATTTGGTAGCCCAGGCTGGCCTTGAACTCACAGAGATCCATCTGGCTCTGCCTTCCACGTGCTGGGATTAAAGGTGAGTGCCACCACAGCCCAGCAAGATTTTTTTTTTATTTATATGGTTTCTTTGGTACAATGTGTATAGCTGGGATTTTAGTCCTATATCAGATTAGAATTTTTGTATTATTTATCTGATTTCTAGTTTTCAGTGTGTATATTTAGGATGTAGTTTTTTTTATCAGTTGAGAATTTTTGTTTCATTTACTTTCTTGTGTTCAATATGTATATTTTGGATATAAGACCTATATTAGATGAGAATTTTGTTTTATACAGCTAATGTCTTGTCTTATTTTTGAAATTAGACCTTTATCAGAGCAGAATTTTTGTTTATTTATTTGATTTCTTGGATTAAATTTGTGTATTTTAGAAATTATAACTTTATCAGATGAGAATTTTGTTTCATTTAATTTCTTGTGTTCAATAAGTATATTTCTGATAATACACCTATACCATATCCGCATTTTTGTTTTATTTATTTTATTTATCTGATCTCTCATGTACAATATGTATATGTAGTTGGAGAGCTTCTCTCCAGGTTCCACCAAGCGCCCGTGGTCCAACAACCGACATATAAAATAATAATACATTATTATTTAAACTGCTTGTTCATTAGCTCAGGCCTACCATTGTCTAGCTCTTACTCTTATATTTAGCCCATTTCTGTTAGTCTATACTTTACCACAAGGCTTGTGGCTTACCAGTGTCTTTACATGTTGCTTCTCATGGCAGCGGCTGGCAGTGTCTCCTCCCAGCCTTCCTGTTCCCAGCTTTCTCCTCTTCCTTGTCCTGCCTACCCTATCCTTCCTGCCTGGCTACAAGACAATCAGCACTTTATTTATACAGAGTGATATCCACAGCACTTCCCCTTTTCTTTTTTGTTAAAAAAGGAGTGTTAACTTTTACATAGTAAAATTTCAGATAACAAAACAATTATCAAGTAAGAATTATAGTTACAATATTAAAGAAGATATCCTATGTATCTTATATTTGTAAGAATAAAGTTTTATATCTAACTTATCTTGTATCATAACTGAGGAAATTATAACTATCTAGTCTTCAACCACATCAAAGACCTGAGAAGTTTATAATATCTGAGAACCAGGAGAAGGATGCAACCAACTTTCAGGAGTCTTGAAGAGTAGACAGAGAGAGCTGGCAGTCACCTAATGTTCCTTTGTAAAGTTGGGCATCTGTCTTCAGCCCACAGGGCTAGAGTCTCTTGGTCACTTCTCTCAGTGTCCTGTAGAATGTCTGGCAGTTTCCTCTGTGAAGCAGGAACCTGAAGGACCATTTTGTCAAGCAAAGTTTAGTGGTCACCTTTCTATGGGTCCTGTACATCCAGTTGATCAAGCAGTCCAGGCAAGAACAGTTTCTTGCTCAAATGGCTATTTTTGCCAAGGTGAAGATAAACTCCACATGAAGTGAGTTTAGTGTCCACCCTCCTCTCTGAAGTAAATTGTTGCTGCCAGCAGCAGACATATCTCACTGTCCAGAAAGTCTAAATTTTAAAAGTAATTTAAATGCCATGTTCTGTAGGTCTTTGAAGTATTTGAAGATTACCTATCGATCTGAAATATCTCTATGTATATCTAGAAGACTGAACTAACATGGCTACAAGTATGATTATCATAGATGACTAATTATTAATCTATTTTAAATTATACATTTCAATTTAAAATGAGCTATACAAACATAATACCTTAAACACGAGTAGAAATATACACACAGTATAACAAAATTAACTTTAAGTTTGTATCAATAGACTAAAATCTATACCAATGTAAAACATTTTAAACAAGTTGTTACTCTTTAGAATTTAGTTCATTAATCTACCCTTCCATCCTATTATATCTATATCATATCCCATTTTCTTCTTTAGAAAGAGATCACATTTATAATTAACCTGTTTTAAAGAAAAATATTGGTTTTTTTCTGTCCCACACCAGAGGGCTCTTCTGATTTGGGACATAAAAATCTCTTAACCTTTTCTTTTAGCAGTATGTCTGGGTTTAGAGAAGAAGTGAGCCAATTCCATCTCCAAAGCCAGCTTGATAATTTTGGGAAATTGGGCATAGTTTCTCTTACTACTTCCTGCTGGAGGGGGGTGCTGTATCTTATAGGGACATAAAGAAAATTTTAGGATTATGGAGTAGTCTGTGAGAGTAAACCTCTGAGCCAGTTGCCTTGAAACCATTCTGGATGTTGGATCATCTAGGCCATGGTGTCATCGGAGACCTTTCAGGTGGTCTTGGCTTATCACTACTGATGTATCTTAGTCTGGAACAAATCCACAGCCTCTGGCTTTCTGTGGAAACAAAAGCAGAGACTCTTTTCCAAAGCAATATATCCTTATATCCAAATTTTAAAGTCAAGGTACCTTTAAAATTTACATATCTGTTTAACTCAACAGCTTTTAAGATCAAATCTTATTCTGCAGTTAAAAATCCCAAAGACAAGACAAACCAGATTCTCTGTGTAATATCCATCTTTGTAAGACTGAAATGCTGCTGTGGCTGCTCATTCCACCCAACTCAGCTTCCAAACATGGCAGTGGTATGGTTTACTGTCAGATCTGGGACTGGAGCCATGTGTACCATCAACTATCAGAAGCAGTTCTATCAAAGCAGTGCATAGCCCAGAAACCTTTTTTTTTTTTAAATTAGCAAAGGCTAAATCCAACATGCAGCAGAGTAAAGTGCTACTTGTAGATTCCTCATTCCCACTGCACTGGAGGTCAGACACAGGACAGGAACCCACCATAGTATCTCAAACCAGCAGGCTGCTGATAACTTGAGAGAGACAACTAGGAAGCTGTTTTTAGCTCCGTTTTAGAATCTTTTTTTCTCAGGTTTTAGGTGGAAACTCTTGCCAACACTTTGGGCACCATTTGTATTAGGAGAGCTTCTCTCCAGGTTCCACCAAGTCCCCGCAGTCCCACAACTCACATATAAAATAATAATACAGATACTTATATTATTTAAACTCTTGGCCATTAGCCCAGGCCTACCATTGTCTAGCTTTTACTCTTATATTTAGCTCATTACTCTTAGTCTATACTTTATCACATGGCTTGTGGCTTACCAGTGTCTTTACATGTTGCTTCTCATGGCAGCAGCTGGCTGTGTCTTCTCCCAGCCTTCCTGTTCCCAGCCTTCTCCTCTTCCTTGTCCTGCCTACTCTATCTTTCCTGCCTGGCTACTAGACAATCAATACTTTATTTATACAGAGTGATATCCACAGCATGAATATTTTCAATATTACTCCTGTATCTGAAGAATTTTTTTTATTTTTCTCATTTCCTGATTTCAATATGTAATTTTAGATATTACAACTTTATCAGATGAAAATTTTTGTTTTATTATAATTATATTTAATTTGTCTATATTGGCCATTAGACCATTTTCAATGAAAATTTTTGTGTTCTGTATCTGATTTCTTGTGTTCATAATGTATATTTTGGATAATGGCCCTTGTTTCAGGATTCTGTTTTTTTTTTTTCTTGTTTTCAATAAGAATATTTTTGGAGGCTGGAGAGACAGATCAGAGGTTAATAGCAATCACTGACTACTCTTCCAGCGGTCCTGAGTTCGATTCCCAGCACCCACATGGTGGCTCAGTGCCATCTGTAATGAGATCTGGCACCCTCTTCTGTGTATATAATAAATAAATAAATCTTTAAAAAATGAATATTTTTGATACTAGACCTTTATCAGATGAGAATTTTTATTTATTTTATTTCTTAATTTCAATATTTATATTTTGAGAATTAAACCTTTATCAAGTAAGAATATTTGATTTATCAATTGTATTTATCAATGTATTGATACCAATTAGATATCAATACAGAAATTTTGTTTAATTTATCTAATTATGTTCAATATGTCTATTTTGTATATTAGAACTTTTTTAGATATGATAAAGGTCCATATACAAAACATACATATTGAACACAAAATATTAAGTTAAACAAAAATTCTCACCTAATAAAGGTCTAATGTACAAAATAGACATAGTGAACAAAATAAACCAGATAAATTAAAAATAACCTCATCTGATAAAGGTCCATTGTCTAAAATACACATATTGAACATACTTAGGTAAATGAAACAAAAATTCTCTTCTGATAAAATTCTAATATCCAAAATACACATACTGAACACAAGAAATCAGAAAACAACTTTCTTATATGGTAAAGGTCAAATATAAAAAACATACATACTGTACACAAGGACTTAAATGAAACAAAAATTCTCATCTTATTAAAGTTTAATAACAAAAATATAAATATTGAACACAAAAAATGAATAAACAAATTTTCTCAATTGATAAACTTCTAATATTCAAAATAAACATTGATCCCAATGAATCAGGTAAATTACTCTAAAATTCTCATCTGATAAATGTCAAATACCAAAAATATACAAATTGAACACAAGAAATTAAACAAAACAAAAGTTCTTAAATGATAAATGTCTAATATACACATTATCCCAAAATATTAGATTAATAAAACAAAATTCTCATCTGATAAAGCCTAATATCCAAAATATACATATTGAGCACAAGAAACCAGATAAATAAAACAAAATTCTCATGTAATATAATTCAAATAGGAAAAAAAACATACTGATTGAACAAAAGAAATTAAATAGCAAAATAATGCTTATCTGAGAAAAGCCTTATATCCAAAATATGCGTATTGAACAGGAGAAATCAGAAAAAGAGAAGAAAATTCTCATATGATAAAAGTGAAATATTAAGAACACACTTATTGAACACAAGCAATTAAATAAAATGAAAAATTATCCCCCTTAATAAATTTTTATATCCAAAATATACATATTGAGCACTAGATCAGACGAATAATACAAAAATTATTTTCTGATATAGGTCTAATATTAAAAATATTCATATTGAACACAAGACATCAGATAAATGAAACCAAAATTCTCATCTGATAAAGGTCTAACATGCAAAATATACATACTGAACACAAATTGTCAGGGACCAAGATGGTCAGGAACCAAACATGAACCATGGAAAAGTACTAGCTAGGCCAGAGAACAAGTCATATGCCCACTGCTCTTTCCCAGAGCAGTAACACCTGTTTACTAACCAGAGGCTCCCAAAGATAAAAGAACATTCCACAGTCAGGTGACATGACAACCAAATGGTCAGGTAGCCTAGCAACAGAACAAATGGGCCCTGACCAGTGACCTTAGCCAACATCCTGCAGTTGCACAATCTGCACGTCTCCCACATCTTGCACCCGTTCCACATCTCTTGCCCCTTCCCTCCTTCCTGCCCCCTCCCCTCCTATGATATATAAGCATTGCTGAGAAAAATAAAATTTGCAGCATGATCAGAATCCTGTCTCGCTGTCGTCTCTTGTGTCCCCTGTTCCTTTCATTCTCTCCCCATTGAAACCCTGCTGACCAGGGCAACAAGTAATCAGAAAAACCAAATATGCTGATGTGATAAAGGTCAATATAAAAAATATTGTTTTTGAACTTATGAAATTGTAAAACAAAAATTCTCATTTGATAAAGGTCTAATACCCAAAATATACATATTGAGCACTAAAAATCAGATAAATAAAACAAAATTTCTCATTTGCTAAATGTCAAATATCAAAAGTATATGTACTAAGGCCAAGAATCCAGATAAATAAAACAAATATCTCATCTCATAAAGGTGTAACATCCAATATATACATATTGTTAACGAGTAATCAGAAGTTCCAAAAATTCTTATGTGATAATTGTAAAATTTCAAATATTGTTATTGAACATAGGAAATTAGATAAAATAAATTTTCTCAGCTTATAAGGGTCTAATATCCAAAATATACATATTCATATACATATACAAGTTGAATTCTGAGGCTGGAGCTGTGAATAATATAAAGAGGCTGCCGCGGACTGGGTCTCAGCTGGACCACCAGACCGAGGGAGAATGGGGTGAAGATATTCAGGATAAGTGAGATCGGCGAGTGACAGACAGACACAGACACAAGATTATGCTGTGAAGCTGCTGCAATTTTACTCAGACCAAGCAGTGAATTTTACACAGTTATTTGAGGAAACATGGCAATCAGCCACTAGGGTGACAGACATATAATCAACACAATTTTCTCAGAATGACTAACGGATCTCATGAATACAGCCTTTATTTCCCCTTTTGTGGTTCCTCATCCAGACAGAGAACATTACGGCCCTAGCTGTAGCTTTCCTTCTACATAATCATTAAACATTTGTTCTGTATCAAAATTAAACCTATCCCACCACAGTTCTAACCATGGTCTTATTTGTGTGAAAATATTTAACCTTCCTTTGCCTGTGGGTGAGAAGGTACCAGGGGGGTTGGGACCTAGCTAATCTTTCCTTGAACTGTAATTTATGTCATTCAGTTTTCATACTATTATGATTCACCCATCGGTTCCCATGTTTATCATAAACTCCCGTGAAAGGTAATGGTTCTAAATAGTTATTATGTCTAGGAATAAAGTTAGGGAGTTGCCACCATCACCCATTGATGAGAAACTCTATTTGTCTCTGGATAATTCTTGTAGGAATGGCTAATTCCTGTAACTGCTTCCTCGCAGCTGCTGTCGGCTGCGTGTGTGGATTGCCTATGAGTGCCTGAACCTTTACTTTCATTCTCTCTTTGCTAGAGTCTTTGTCCTTCTGAATCATAAGTTCTTTCTGCTCTAAATCATTCATGAATTTCCCCAAACTTTTAGGACCCTCTTGAACTGTTTGCCTAAGAGCTTAAGTCATAGGTTGGGGTATTGAAGCCACTTTTGAGGAATCATTACTCTCTTTATGGGGCACATCAGGAACATTAAGGGTTAACTTCCTGGAATCAATACACAAACAGCAATAATCACGGCTGCAAGGAGAAGAAGGCAGAGTGTCAGCTAGCCTCTGCAAGCAGATATGCTTGGTTCCATGTAGCCTGGCACCATGAGTCGGGCAGATTGATGAGGGATCACCGGGGGCATAGACCCAAGGGCCATGAGCCCCCCTTTCCCACGTAACTACCTCATCCAAGGCATTTGTCACATGGGCGACACAGTCGTGGGCATGCCAAGAGGCTATCTCATTCGTTACTTGGAGCATGTACTATGAGGGCAGAGAGAACCAGATAGCTGAGATGACCACTTACCTTGAAATAGAGGAGACAGCTGAGTTCCCCAGAAGGGGCATCTGAAGCATGGGTCAAAATAATTTGGGGTATCACTGAGTCATTGTTAAACAAGCTTTCTCAAACATTTGACTGGGACACAGGGTGGTCTTTGCCTTGTTATACTGCAAGTTAATTTGTGTTCATCTACTCACAAGGAGCAACAGTGAGCCACCATCCCACCAAACCTTCCTCACCAAGATGCATGTGAAGCAGAAGGTACAGAGACTGACCAGTCAACTACAGCAAATGACCACTAAAAGAAATAAGCAGTGAGACTGCCTGAACTTTTTCACAGAGGAGAGCATGAAGAATAGGTACTCATTCTTTCAAACCCTGTAGTTTCAATCTCAAGCCCACTCTGTCATCATAAATTAATTTTCTATAAGGTCTGTGTTTCTGGTAGGCTGCATCTTCAGGGTATGCCTTTGCCCAAAATCATGTCTCTGAATTCTTCCCAAAAGCAGAACCTTAAAATGTGGACAGGAATGACATGAGGACAAAGACTATTCTGCCTTATCTAAATAGAAACAAAAACAGAGACTGTGGCATGAGTCATAGTACTTGGGATTTGAGGCAGTAGTATGTGAGTTCCCAGCATGCATGTGAAGAGAGTCTATCAATTGCTGACTAGTGTAAGATGTTAGTTGCTGTGAGTCTGAGTTGTTTTTGTTTTTTGTTACTTGCTTGAAAAGGCCTTGTGTGTTTAATTCTCAAAGCAGCAGTTGGAGAGGCCTGGTCACACATCTAAATGTGTGGATACAGGTACTCAGACTGTTCCCTGCTCCCTTGGTTCCTTTCTGAGATGACAAACTTGCATGTATTTATTAAGCATCATATTGATAGAGTCCTCACATTCTCACTCAGTCTCTATTTCTTCTGTCTCTCTAAATATCTCTTTCTTTGTCTGTCTGTCTCTCACACACATGTGTATGTATTGTGTATTTTTTAATGTGTTTGTGCATGTATCTCCCCCTAGTTCACTGCAATCATGGATCTTTGTTTGGGCTTGAGCAGTTCCTTATCTCACAGTTCCCATTTGATACCTTGGTGAAAATTGGGAGCACCACTCAGATCATTATAGTTCTGCAAGTGTACTTACTTTAGTTACACATAGATATATCCTTGGGGAGTTTATAAATCTGTAATGATGTTGAGTCCCATCCTCAAAACTATTCATGACATTATTTTGGTCTCCATTGTGACAGGTACCATCATTGTGAATTTATTTTTGAAGACAGGAGAAACATCTTCACATATCCTTGAGGGTACATACCTGGGGAATAGACAGTAGTGAAATTCTTAGACAGCTATTTCAGCAAGCCTACTGAGAGCTCATGCAGCTTCACCTTTCATCATCTAAACTTCCTGCCTATTTGGGCCTATGGTCAGACTAGCTGTAAGTAAATTGTTTGAAACTCTATGGGTTTGGTCCCAGGTTTTGTCACCAACAATGTAATTAAATTTATTGTATCAACTCTAGAGAAAGGTGTCAACTACCTGGGGAGTCAGGCAACACCTTGAGCTGCTTAGGACAATTCTGATGGCTGGAAGTGCAAGGAGACAGTTTAGCCCTGGAGGGCAAGGTATCACACACACATTGAACTGCTCAGAACAGCTCTGCCCTGAAGGTGTCCTGGACACCTGGAGCTGTTTAGCACAGCTCTATTGTCTGGAACTGCAAGGAGATAGTTCAGCCCTGGAGAGGGATGTACCTTGGACACCTCAAATGGCTCACAATAGCTCTGCCCTGAAGGTGTCCTGGAGATGGCGAGCTGTTTAGCACAGTTCTGACAGCTGGACAGCAAAAAGCAGCCCAACCTGGAAGGGAAAATTTTCTGACTTCTTGGGAAATTCAGGCCTGGGATCTGATGGGGGATGATCTCCCAGCAGGATACAACAATCCTACTACTCTCCTGGAGAGCTGCTACAGCTGAGCTTTGCTTAGCCCCCTCTTAAAGGGCCTTCCTAGCAGAGCTTTCCTTCTCTGGCTTAAGATATTGCTTCCTTTGATTCACTCTGCAAAAGGGAAAACCCCTGCAGAAATGTAGCAATGTCCTCCATCTCTGGAGAAAAGTGTTACTTTTTAGCTCCTCATTGCTCTGTCCACTGAGTGATATCTCAGCAAAGATCTTCTGCTCAGCTCCTTGTTGTTTTGCTCTTTCAGCTCTCTCTTGTTTTGTCCAGTGAGGGATATCTCAACAAGAATCTTCTCTACTCCAGTGAATGACTATCTGCATACCCAAAACTCTTTTGATTAAGATTTATTTGGGAAGGAGGAGTCCAGGAGTGTAGCTACCTCTACCAGGATGGAGAGAACAGCCTTTTTTCTAACTGACTTGGCAGGGCAGTTTACACAGGATGTTTTTGGGGAAGAGATAACTAGGGCTTGACTTGGAGCCCAGGGTTCCACTGTCATGCTCTGAGATTGGTTGGTTTCACAAGTCAGTTGGCCAGGGGCAGGGATGGCTCTGATCTGATTGAGCCAAACTGTGTTTCTTTCTGCCCTGATCTGAGTCTTATTTCCCTAGGTCTAGGCTTAAGGTCAGAGTAGGTTTCTTTCTTTCTTTTTTTTAGTGTTGAATGTGATTTATTGAAAGAGGGAGGAGATCTTAAATACAGACTTACATCACAATGGGGGAACCCCAGTTGGAAGAAGTTCACTTCTGATTTTTTTTGTTTGTGTTTTGTTTGTTATTTTTTAGTTGAGGATCGAACACTGGGCCTTGCACTTGCTAGGCAAGTGCTCTACCATTGAGCTAAATCCCCACCCCTGCTCCTGATGTTTTACAATCTTACATCTAAGCAGTTAATACCCAATATGCTGGATACACAGATGAGGAGCTTCAGGGTGGGTCTCTTTAGCCAGCCTATTTTCCCTACAATAGCAAGTTTAATAAATGCCAGTACTTAGGAGACAATATGTGGCATCCCTTGAAGTACAGTAGTCTAGAACACACCCTGAATTTCTGTGATACTTGAGGCCTATGTTCAAGGAGTTCTTTACATCTAGGTCCAGGACCTACCACCAGCCAAATACTTTCTATGAAAAGATCAAGATGGAACATAAGCAGGTCATGTCACAAGGCAGAGCTTAAAGAATGGGAACATGAAGAACTCAGGGAAGTTAAATGATCTGGCCAAGGAGTCAGTCTTCTATTGTTAAGTGCCTAAATTTCAGGGACCCACAGCATTGTGCATTGGCTGTCTCTGGATTTCCTTGTTGCTGCACTGCATAGTCTGAAGCTCTGTTTCCAGCTTATCTGCCTCTATGCAGGCTTCCTTAGCAAGCAGTGCTTTGTCTTATGAGTCTCATTCTCAGCTTTGTCAATAGTGAAAGAGACTGTTAGCTACTCCCAACCCCATATTGTCATACCACGACCATTTAAATACAATTCCTCATGTTGTGACATTCCACCATAAAATTATTTTTTCTTGGTACTTCATAACTGTAATCACAACTGTTATCAATCATAATGTAAATATCTGTTATGTAGGGTACCTGAGATGCCTCCCCTGTGAAAGAGTAATTCCATCAACAAAGGAGTCCTGACACTTAGAAGTCCAGTTTGCAATATGAGATGGGTATAATGCACTGTCTTGGGCAGGGGTCTATTTCTACAGGACTGCTACACCAGTAGTGTCTCCTACTCTCACTCAGAGGGGATTGGTCCTCTACTTGCTGAAGTTTCCCCATTTTTATGGTTAGATAAGGGAAGATGGGTAATCTGTTTTCTTACTACAAGTTCTTGGATTTCTTTTGTTGTTGGAGTTTTCAGAAATAGTATGATTCTTTCTGGAATTCCCTTTTATCCACTTTTGGCCAAGAGGAAAATGTCAGATACCCCCAGACACAGAACGAGCAGGTAAGAACAAGGAGCAGGTTCAAGGTTAGGTCCAGCACCATTTCCTCCTGTAACATTAGCCTGTTTAACTTTCAACCCACTTGTGTTTAATTCATCAATTTACTCATACACACACACACACACACACACACATTCAACCCCATCAGCACTTTCATGACAGTAAATTGTTTATTTATTTTGTCTATGCACACATATTTCTGGGAAGTGAGTCTTTTGTGAGAATCATTTGGCAATCAATCCCTGATTCTCTGCCTGAAGCTGCAGTCCAGTGATGGAGATGGACCAGTCACATATCACACACCTGCATGTCATTATGAGAGGTGCTATGAACAGCCTTTGAGGGAGCAAGTTCAAATTCCAGCATCATTTGCTTTTTGCACATTTGCTTTTCAGAGTTTATGTATGATCATGGAAGGGATAGCAGCTTGCAAGTAGGAGAGCCTCCTGCAAAGGTCAAATGAGTCATTCTCTTTGTCACCTTTTTGGGTGGCCTGTGGCCTTCTTCCTCCCATTCTCTGTTCAAGCTAGGATGTTATTGTTACTTATTGAGAAGTCTCAGTCTCTGGCTCTTGGCCAAGTGTTGATAATATTTATTCTGATGATTCTGGACCCAATTACTGATAATAATGGGGTTGTATTAATTTTTCTATATTTATAGTTACTGTAAATTGTGGAGGTGCCATTGACACTAGAAAAGTGACTCTGGTCTTGGAACCAAGTGAGTAAACCTATGTTAATTCTATGCTGAAGCTGAATTGTCTTAGTGATACACTCAGCATTTTTCTTTGGTTTCATGTGAGAGATTGCAAGTAGTGGAGTCTGCATTCTCCAGGACATCCAAGGTGATTTAAGATCTGTTGACAAGTTGGACAGTGTACATTCTCAAAGCATGCATGGCTCTTGAATTATTGACCAAACAGAAAGAGAAAAAACAGTCTTACAGTTACAATAGTTGTTGTATTTAGCAGGAAAACAAAAAAATATTACCCCAAGTGTCTACACATGGTGCTCAGTTAAGCAGGGAAGTTTCCCGGGATTTCTTCCTTTACACTTGATAGAAAACAGACATACACATTCTACAGAGAGATCTAAATTTTACAGAGCCATGCTCAATATCCCTAGCTGTTCCTTGGCTCTTTAATTCCACATTTCCAGAGAACCCACCATATCCTGGTGCTTTTCTCTCTTTTCATGAAGTTGAGGGAATACTGGCATTCCAACTAGAGTTTGTTTTGTTTTACAATTGAAATTATAATATGATAATGTTATTTCCCCTAGATTTATGGACTCACAAACATACCGTTTTTGTTCTTT
The DNA here is from genome assembly GCF_903995425.1 of Onychomys torridus. Taxonomy (NCBI): domain Eukaryota; kingdom Metazoa; phylum Chordata; class Mammalia; order Rodentia; family Cricetidae; genus Onychomys; species Onychomys torridus. The sequence goes on along the minus strand of NW_023413934.1, from coordinate 36,256 downwards.
ATTCTATCCATTTGATAAAAGTTTACATTATGAGAACCCAAACAGGAGCTAAATAATCCAAAAATCGTACCAATTTGCCTGAGAAAAACACCCTGGAGGCCAAAATCCTACATAATATTCTACTAGAATCTCAAGCATGTTGAGCATGGGAGAAATTGTCTTGCCAATGAAACAGGACAATGTTACCTGATATAGTTCTATTTTTAGATTGCATTACATTATAGTAAAATCATCTAATATGTGAGCAATACTACATATATACCAGTCTTTACACATTCATTCATTGTTTTATCCAGGTTGTCTATCTTATTTCTTCTTTGTAGTTTGTTCATAAAATTTCTTTCATGTGTACTCTGTACACTATTGATTTGTTTAATTGACTCTGTATGTTTGTTAATTGGCATTTCTCTTGCAAGGTGATAATCCTTTCAAAGAGAACAGAATTGACAGAGGTGAACATCCTATTCAGTTTTCTTCTAAAGTGACTTGTAACAACTATGTCATGGAATAAGATAGGGAGCACCAGAAATGTATGAATAACTGTCAAAGAAGTATACATTTACAATATTGTCAGTATCATGCTTTCTGTTGTACACATGTATGGGATGTTTAAAAATGCAGTGACCAATGATGATGTGCATGTAACCTTCACTTGGGAAGAGTGGACTTTGCTGGATTGTTACCAGAAGAATCTCTACAAAGATGTGATGATTGAGACCTACAGGAACCTCATTCTTATAGGTAAGAAAGTGTATTTTCCTTCACATTTTAAAATAAGGTGACAATTGTTTCTTTGTTTTGGATGTTCCTGTGTAATTTGAATGAGAAAGAAGAGTAAGTGAATAAATCAGGCATGTTTCTGAGATTCACTGAAGATAGTAACATCAATTTTACAACATTTTCAATAATATGAAATTTCTGGTAATCTATTTTAGGATAAAGTTGGGAAAATTATATTATTGAAGAAGATTTTCAAAATATTAGAAGACAAGTAAGGTAATTTTCATATGCAAGCTGATATAAATATGCCTGTGAAGAAATAATATTAAGAATGATATTGAAGCTGATTTCCTTGGCATGGACATGATTATTACATGAATCCTCACTCCCTCCCTCACACACATGCACACACATGTCCATACTCACAAAACATCTGTGAACATAAAAGTACAACATATGTATGATGTGAAACAATATGCTCAACACTTTGGCTGATCTACCTGGGACACAGATACGAATGTACAGCTGGATTTTATATTTATTTAATTGCTTGACACACCCACCCCTACTCACTGTCAAAAGTAAGTTATTCTTCTACATTCGCAAATCAGAGGACAGGAGTTAAGGATAGAATATTCATGTTGCTGCTTCTCAGTTTCCATCTCCTTGAGAATAATGGATAAAGAATGTGGTACATATACACAATGGAATACTACTCAGCAGAGAAACACAATGACATCATGAAGTGTGCAGGCAAATGGATGGATCTAGAAAAAAATCATCCTGCGTGACGTAACTCAGAAAGACAAACATGGTATGTACTCACTCATAGGATGATAATAGATGTAAAACAAAGATGACTAGACTGCTACTCACAACGCTAGTGGGGCTACAGGACCCTAAGAAAGATACGGGGATTGCCCTATGACAGAGAAATGGATGAGATTTTAATGAACAACCTGGATGTGAGTGGGGGTAATGAAGGGCAAGGACTGAGAGAAAGAGAGCTTAGGGTAGCAGGAGATCCCAGCTGGATTAAGAACACAAAGGGAGAACAAGGAATAAGAGACCAAGATAAATGAGGACCCCATGAGCATAGGAAGTTGCAAAGTGCTAGAAAGGTCCCCAGAAATCCACAAAGATACCCCCACTGTAGAATACTGGAAATACAGAGAGAAAGCCCAAACTGACCTACTCTGGTGATCCAGGTGGCCAAACACCCTAATTGTCATCCTAGAAATCTCATCCAATGACTGAGGGAAGCAGATGAAACGATCCACGGCTAGGCCCCAGGTGGAGGTCGAGGAGTCCAATTGGAGAGAAAGAGGAGGGATTGTATGAGCAAGATTAGTTGAGACCAAGATTGGAAAAATCACAGGGACAAATAGCCAAACTTAAAGAAACACAGGAACTATGAACCAATAGCTGAGGAGCCCCCAACTGGATCAGTCCCTCTGAATACATGAGACAGTTGATTAGCTTGAACTGCTTGGGAGGCACCCAGGCAGTTGGACCAGGACCTGTCCTTAGTGAATGAGCTGGCTGTTTGGAAAGTGGGCTTATGCAGGGACACTTTGCTCAGCCTGGGAGGAGGAACTGAACCTACCTGGACTAAATCCAGCAGGTTGAACTGAATACCCAGGGTAGTCTTTGCCGTGAAGGAGATGGGAATGGGGCTTTGTTTGGGGGGAAGGTTGAGAGGATGGCAGAGGACATGAAAATCCATGGCTGATTTGTAAAATTAAATTAAATTATAAAATAAAATAAAGTAAAAAAAAAAGAGCCGGGCAGTGGTGGCACACACCTGTAATCCCAGCACTCAGGAGGCCAATGCAGGTGGATTTCTGTGAGTTTCAGGACAGCCTGGTCCACAGAGCTAGTCCAGTACAGGCTCCAAAGCTTCAGAGAAACACTGTCTCCAAAAATAAAAAAAAAATGGAGAATTTTCTTCAAAGGTACCAAAAAGACAAAATAAATCAAGACCAGATAAACAATTTAAATAGACCTATAACCCCCAAGGAAATATAAGCAGTCATTTAAAGTTTGTCAACCAATAAAAACCCAGGGCCAGATGGTTTCAGCACAGAATTCTACCAGATTTTCAAAGAAGAGCTTATACTGATACACCTCAAATTGTTCCACACACTAGAAACAGAAGCAATATTGCCAAATTGGTTTATGAGGCTTTAGCTACCCAAATCAAACAAAGATACAACAAAGAAATATAATTACAGAACAAACAACCCTCATGAACATAGATGGATATGTACTCAATGAAATACTGGCAAACCAAATTCAAGAACATATCAAAATATCATCCAACATGATCAAGTAGGCTTCATCCAAAAAATGCAGTCATGGTTGAATTTACAAAAATCAGTGAGGAGTTGGGGATTTAGCTCAGTGGTAGAGCGCTTGCCTCACAATCACAAGGCCCTGGGTTCAGTCCTCAGCTCTGGCAAAAAAAAAAAATCAGTGAGTGTAATCCATCATAAAAACAAACTGAAAGAAAATAAATACATGATATTCCCATTAGAATCTGAAAAAGCCTTTTTCAAAATCCATCACCTCTTCATGATACCCACAAGGTCTTTGTGAAAGAAGGAATACAAGGAACATACCTAAATATAATAAAGGCAATTTATAGGAAGCCAACTTGAAATTCAAGGGTGAAAAACGCAAATATCCCCAATATACATACTGTACACAAGAACTGAATCAAAAGATAAAGTATCATCTGATAAAGATCTAATATTAAAAACACGCATATAGAACATAATTAGATAAATAAAACAAAAATTCTCATCTAATATAGGTCTAATATCTCAAATATACATATTGAACACTAGAAATCATATAAACTAATATTCTCATCTTATATAGGTCTAGTATGAAAAATATACATAAGAACACAAGAAATCAGATCAATAAAACAAAATTTCTCACCTAATAAAGGTATAACATTGAAAATATACATATAGAAAACAAGAAATCAGAAAAACAAAACATTCTCATGTGATAAAGTTCTAATATGAAAAATATACTTAATGAACTAAAATCAAAATAAAACAAAAATTCTGTTCTGATAAAGGTCTATTATAAAAATAGACTTATTGAAAGCAAGAAATCAAATAAATAAAACAAAAAATTCTCATCTGTTAAAGGTATAATATCTCAAATATCCATGTTGAACAGAAGAAATCAGTTCAAAAAACAAAAATTCTCACTGATAAAGGTCTAATACAAATATATATATGTATATGAATATATATTTTTATACATATATATATTTCTACATACATATATATGTGTGTGTATACATATATATGTATATATGTGTGTATATATATATTAAACACAAATAAATCAATTACATAAAACCCAAAATCTATTTTCAAAATATACATATTGACATTATTAGTTAAACAAAACAAAATTTCTCATCTGATAAATGTCTAATACTGAAAACATAGTGAACACATGAAATAAAAAAACAGAAATTCTCACCTATGAAAAGTCTAATATCTATCCAAAATATCCATGTTGAATACATGAAATCACATAAATAAAACAAAAATTCTCACCTGATAAAAGTCTAATATCCAAAATATTCATATTGAACACTAGAATCAGGTAAATAAAACTATATTTTGCATCTCATAATGGTCTAATATCCAAAATATAAATACTGAACACAAGAAATTAAACAAAACAAAATTTCACATGATAAAGTATTTATATCCCAAACATACTTATTGAAAACAAGAAATCATATAAATTAAACAAAATTTCTTAACTGATAAATGTCTAAATTTCAAAATATATATATTGAACACAAGAAAACAGAAAAACAAAGAACATTCTCAAGTGAAAAAGATCAAATATGCAAAATATAATATTGAACATCAGAAATTAAATAAAACAAAAATTCTGAACACAAGAAATCATATATAGAGAACAAAAATTCTCATTTGATAAAGGTCTATATCAAAATATACATACTGAATCCATGAAATGAGAAAAAACAAAATTCTCAACAGTAGGTCTAATATCCAAAATATGCATATTGAACACAAAACATTCTCATATGCTCAAGGTCTAAAATACAAAATATACACACTGAACAGAATATATCAGACAAATAAAACAAAATTCTTATCAGATAATGGTCTAATATAAAAAATATACTTATTGAACACAAGAAATTATATAAGACAAAGTTCGGACCACTAAATTTCTAATATCCAAAATATACATATTGAATACAAGAAATCAGATATATAAAACAAAAATTGTCACCTGATAAAGGTCTAATATCCAACATATTTTTATTGAACCCAATAAATTATAATAAACAAAAATTTGACATGTAAACTTCTCATATACAATATACATCTATTAAACTATAGAAATCAGATAAATAAAACAAAATTCTCACATGATAAAAGTCTAATTAACAATACATACATACAAAACACAAAAAAACAAAAAAAATTCTCATCTGATAAATGTAAATATCAAAAATATACGTATTTAACACTGAAATAGGATAAAAGAAATTCTCATCTGATGTAGGTGTGATATACAAATATATATATAGATGCCAAGAAATCAGATAAATTGAACAAAATTTCTCAACTGATAAAGATCTAACTTTAAAAATCTCCACACAGAACATAGGAAATTAAATAAAACAAAAATTCTCACCTGATAAAGGTCTAATATCCGAACTATACTTACTGAACACAAGAAATTGAATAAAACAAAATTTTCAAATGATAAATCTTTGATATACAAAGTATACATATTAAACAAAAGAAATCAGATAAATAAAACAAAAATTCTCATATGCTAAAGGTGTAGTAAACAAAATATACATGGTGAACCCAAGTAATCAGATAAATAAAACACATATTCTCTTATGATAAAATAATATCTATATATTGTATCAGGAAAATAAAACAAAATTCCCAACTGATAAAATTCTAATATCCAAAATATTGATATCAAAAACTAGAAACAACAAAATTCTCACTGGTAGGTCTAATGTAGAAATTATACATATTGACTGGAATAAATCAGATAAATAATACAAATATTCTCATCCGTCAAAGATCTTATACCCCAAATTTAAATATTAAATGTAATTAGATAAATGAACAAAATTCTCATCTGTTAAAATCGTACATTATATATACATTATATATACATTTATATATATATATAAAACAAAGGAATTAGAAAAAACAAAATTCCTCCTCAGTAATAGGCCAATATCCAAAATATATTTATTAAACCCAAGAAATCAGATAAATAGAACAAAAACTCACATCTGATAATGGTCTCATAATCAGAACAAACCTATTGGTTACAATTAGTGAAATAAAACAAAAATTCTTATCTGATAAAGGTCTAATATCAGACATAAAGTTATTGAACACAATAAATTAAATAACAACAAAATTCTCCTCTGTTAAAGTTCTAATATCCAAAATATATGAATTGAACACAAGAAATCAGATAGATAAATAAAAAATTCTCACCTGATAAAGGTCTAATATACAAAATATAAATATAGAACACAAGAAATTAGAAAAACATGTTTTTCTTTCTGAGTCTGGGTTACTTCACTCAGGATGTTTTTTCTAATTCCATCCATTTGCCGGAAAACAGCATGATGTAATTTTTTTTCTCTGTTGAGTAGTACTCCATTGTGTATATGTACCATATTTTCTTTATCCCCTCTTCAGTTGAAGGGCATTTACTTTGTTTCCAGGTTCTGACTATTACAAACAATGCAGATATGAACATAGCTTAGCATGTGCCCTTGTGGTGTGATTGAACATTCCTTGGGTATATTTATGTACTCACTCATAAGTGGATACTAGATGTAAAGCAAATGATAACCAGTCTGCAACTCACAATTTCAGAGAGGCTACCTAGTAAAGACACTGTAATTGCCCAGTAACAGACAAATGGGTGAGATCTACATGAGCAAACTGGAAATGACTTTTGGGGTTGGGTAATGAAGTGCAATGGTCAGGGGAAAGAGAGCTTAGGGGAGCATGAGGTCTCAGCTGGATCAGGAACAAAGAAGGAAAACAATGAAAGAGATACCATGATAAATGAAGACTCCATGGAAATAGGAAGAAGCAAAGTGCTAGAGAGGTCCCCCAAAATTCACAAAGATACCTCCACAATAGACTACTGGAAATGGTTGAGAGATTGAGCTGCCCTGCTCTGTTGATTGGACGGCCAAACACCCAAAATGTCATGATAGAACTCTCATCTATGTGATGGAAGCAGATGCAGAGATCCACACACAAGCCCCCGGTGGAGTTGCGGGAGTCCAATTGGTGAGAGAGAGGTGGGAGATTAAGTTATGAATGACACAGAAGAATAACTGTGGGAAATGTAGTTCTTTTTTTGTTGTTCTTTGTTTTTTCGAGACAGGGTTTTTCTCTGTACCTTTGACCTTTCCTGGAACTCACTTTGAAGACCAGGCTGGCCTCGAACTCACAGAATTCCTCCTGCCTCTGCCTCCTGAGTGCTGGGATTACAGGCATGCGCCACCACTGTCCAGTAGAAATGTAGTTCCTATGTCCCAGAGAAAGACACTGTGAGAAATGTAGTTCTGAAGATGTAGAGAAAGGAACAGTGGGAAATGTAGTTCTGATGAGATAGAAAAAGGCACTGTGGAAATGTAGTTGTGATGACATAGAGAAAAGCACTGGGGAAAATGTAGTTCTGATGAAATTGAGAAAGTCACTGTGGGAATTGTAGTTCTAATGTCATACCAAAAGGCACTGAGGGAAATGTAACTATGAAGGTGTAAATAAAGGCACTGTGGAAATGTACTTGTGGTGACATAGAGAAAGACTCTGTGGGAAATGTTGTACTGATGATCTAGAGAAAGAAACTGTGGGAAATGAAGTTCTGATGACAAAGAGAAAGGAACTGTGGGAAATGAAGGTCTGATGACATAGAGAAAGGAAATGAAGGAAATTTATTTCTGGTGACAGCGAGAAAGGAAATGTGGGAAATGTAGTTCAGATGACACCTAGAAAGTCGCTGTAGGAAACAGTACTGATGATGTAGATAAAGGCTAAATGAGCAATATATTTCTGATGTCATATAGTCAGGCTCTTGTGGGAAATGTGCTATGAATCCGTTTAGAAAGGCACTGTGGGAAATGTAATTCTGCTGTCATCAAGAAAGGTAATGTGGGAAATGTACTTCTGTGACATAGAAAAAGGAAATTTTGGTAATGTAGTTCTGATGATAGAGAGAAAGGAACTGTGGTAAATGTGGTTCTGATGATGTACACATAGGTACTGAGGGAAAGGTAGTTCAGATTACACGGAAAAAGCCACTGTGGGTGATAAATTTCTACAACAGAGAAAAGGGCATTGTAGGAAATGTAGTTATGATGATGAGGAGCAAGGAACTTTGGGTATTGTAGTTTTGAATAGATGGAGAAAGGCACTGTGTGAAACGTAGTTCCTATGTCATACAGAAAGACACTGTAGGAAATTTAGTTCTGATGATGTAGAGAATGGAACTGTGGGAAATGTAGTTCTGATGTCATAGAGAAAGGAACAACTGGAAAGGTAGTTCTGCTTTCTGTGAGAAAGGCACTCTGAGAAATGTCGTTCTAATGCCACAGAGAAAGGCACTGTGGGATATGAGGTTCTGATGACATAGAAAAAAGTACTTTGGCAGAAGCAAAAGTTGAGCTGATGTCATAGAGAATGGAAACGTGGGAATTGTAGTTATGATGACACAGAGAAAGGAACTTTGGGTAATATAGTTCTGATGATGTACACATAGGTACTGTGGGAAATGAAGTTCAGATAATACAGACAAAGTCACAGTAGGTAATGTATTTTTTTGACATAGAGAAAGGCATTGTAGGAAATGTAGTTTTGATGACACAGAGCAAGAAACTTTGGGTAAAGTCATTCTGATGAGATGGAGAAAGGCACTATGGGAAATGTAATTCTTACATCATAAAGAATGACATTGTGGGAAATGCAGTTCTGGTTATGTAGAGAACGGAACAGCAGGAAATGTAGTTGTGATGATGTACACATAGGAACTGTGGAAAATGTAGTTATGACACATAGAACGGAACTTTGGGAAAAGTAGTGCTGATGAAAGGGAGAAATGCACTGTGGGAAATGTAGCTCTCATGTCACAGCAAAGGTCACTGTGGTAAATGAAATTCTGATGGCACAGAGAAAGCAACAATGGTAAATGTAGTTCTGATGATGAAGACAAAACAACTGTGGGAAATGTAGTTATGATGACACAAGAAAGGCTCTGTGGGTAATGTAGTGCTGATGAATTGTAGAAAGGAACTGGCTGAAATGAGGTTCTGATAATATAGACAAAGGAAGTGTGGTAAATGTAGCTCAGATCTTCCTGAGAAAGGCAATGTAGGTAATGTATTTCTGTGACATAGAGAAAGGCATTGTGGGAAATGGAGTTATGGTGACACAGAGCAAGGAACTTTGGGTAATGTAGTTCTGATGAGATGGAGAAAGGCACTGTGGGAAATGTAGTTCTTATGTCAAGGAGAAAGACACTGTGGGAAATGTAGTTCTGATGACATAGAAAAAGGAACTGTGGGAAATGTAGTTGTGAGGACATACACATAGGAACTGTGGGTAGTATAGTCCAATTGACACTGGGAGATGCACTGTGGGTAATGTTGATCTGATAAAACATAGAAAGGCACTGTGGAAAATGTATTTCTCTGACTTAGAGAAAGGCCCTGAGGGAAATGTATTTCTGATGAAATAGAGAAAGGACCTGTGGGGAATGTAGTTCGCATGATGTAGAGAAAGGCACTGTGGAAAATGTAGTTCTGATGCCATGGAGAAAAAGATGTGGGAAATGTCGTTTTGGTGACACAGTGAATGTAATTATGGGAAATGTTGTTCTGAAGATTAGGAGAAAGGGACTGTTGGAAATGTTTTTTGTTTCATTTAGAAAGGGACTGTGGGAAATGTTGTTATGATGACACAGAGAAAGGAACATTTGGTAATGTAGTCCTGATTAGAAGGTGATAGGCCATGTGATAATTTTAGTTCTTCTGTCAGAGAAAGACACTGTAAGAAATGGAGTTCTGGTGACACTGCAAAGGCACTGTGGGAAATGTAGTTCTTATGTCATAGAGAAAGGCACTGTGGATAATCTTGATCTGATGACATAGAGAAAGGAACTGCAGGAAATGAAGCTCTGATGCCATAGAGTAAGGATGTGTAGGCACTGTGGGAAATGTAGTTCTGATGTCAGAGAAAGGAACTGTGGGAAATGTAGTTCTGATGACACAGAGTAAGGCACTGTAGGAAATGTAGTTCAGATGATGTAGACTAAGGCACTGTAGAAAATGTATTTCTGCTAATATAAAGAAAGGCACTGTGGGAATTGAAGTTCTGAAGACACTGAAAAAAAAGCACTTTTTAAATGTAGTTGTGATGACAAAGTGAAAGGTACTTTGGAAAATATAGTTCTGGTACACTAAGAAAGGCACTTGAGTAATGCAGATCTGATGATGCAAATAAAGGATCACTGGGAAATATAGTTTGTTGACACAGAGAAAGTAATTTTGGGTAATGTAGTTCTGATGAGATGAAGAAAGGAACTTTTGGAAATGTAGCTCTGATGACCCAGAGAAAGACACTGTGGGTAATACCCATCTGCTGAAACAGAAAATGGCACAGTGGGAAATGAAGTCCTGTGACATAGATAAAGGCACTCTGGGAAATGTAGTGCTGATGACATAACGAATGGAACTTTGGAAATTGTAGTTCTGATGACATCGAGAAAGGCACTGTGGGAAACGTAGTATTGATGGTGTAGAATAAAACAAGATGGGCAATGTAGTTCTGATGTCATAGAGACATGCCCTGTGGGAAACGTAGTTCAGATGACCACAAGGAAGGCACTGTGTGAAAACTCGTTCTGACGAAACAGATAAAGGCACTGTTGGAAATGTAGTTCTTGTGACACAAAGAAAGGCACTGTGGGAAACATAGTTCTAATGATGGAGAGAAAGCAATCATGAAAAATATAGTTTTCATGGTGTAGACATAGGAACTGTGGGAAATGTAGTTCAGATGACACCAAGAAAAATACTGTCAGTAGAATCAAAGAAAGGTACTGTGGGAAATATAATTCTGATTTATAGAGAAAGGAAATGTTGGAAAAGTATTTCTGATGTCATAGAGAAAGGAAATTATGGAAAATGTAGTTCAGTGACATAGAGAAAGGATCTGTGGGAAATGTAGTTCTTATATCAAGGAGATAGGCATTCTGGGAAATGTAGTTGATAGTTGATAACACCATAGAAGGAACTGTGGGAAAAATCGTTCTGAAGAAACAGGTAATGGAACTCGTTGAAACATAGTTCTGATGAAATAGAGAAAGGAACTGTGGGAAATATAGTTGTGATGCCACAGAGAAAGGAACTGTGGGAAATGAAGTTCTAATGACATAAAGAAAGAAACTGTAGGAAATGTAGTTGTAATGATGTAAATGAAGAATGTGTGGAAAATGTAGTTAGATGACACATACAAAGACACAATGTGAAATGTGGTTCTGTGACACAGAGAAATGCTTTATTGTAAAGGTATTTAAGATGACATAGAGAATGACCCTGAGGGAAATGTAATTCTTATGTCACAAAAAAGACACTGTTGAAAGTGTAGTTCTGTGACATTGAGAAAGGCACTTTGGGAAATGTAGTTATGATAACATAGAGAAAGTAACTGTGATATATGTAGTTCTGTTGACAGAACATAGGAAATCTGAGACATTTAGTTCAGATGACACCAAGAAATTAACTGTTGGCAAAGTTGATCTGATGAAAGAGAGAAAGGCACTGTGGAAAATGAATTTCTGTGACATAAAGGAACTGTATAATATGTAGTTCTGATGTCATACAGAAAGGCACTGTGGGAAATATAGTTCTGAAGATGTAGGGAAAGGCACTGTGGTAAATTTAGTTCTGATGTCATAGAAAAAGGAAGTGTAGGAAATGTAGTTCTGAGGAAATAGAGAAAGGAAGTGTGAGTAAAGTAGTTCTGAGAACACAGAGAAAGGACATGTGAAAAATGTAGTCCTGCTGTCATACAGATGCACTGTGGTAAATGTAGTTCTGATGACATAGAAAAAGGAACAGTTGGAAGTGTAATTCTGATAATATAAATAATGGAACTGTGGAAAATGTAGTTCTGATACACAGAGAAAGGCACTGTGAGAAATGTGGATCTGAAGAAGCAGAGAAAAGTACTGTGGGAAATGTAGCTCTTGTGATGTAGGTAAAAGAACTCTGGGAAATGTTCTGATGTCATAGAGAAAGGAAGTGTGTGAAACGTAGTTCTAAAAACATTGAGAGAGGAACTGTGGGAAGTGTAGTTATGATAACACAGAGAAAGGCATGGGGGAAATGAAGATTTTATATCACAGAGAAAGATGCTGTGAGAAATGTAGTTCTGATGACATAGAGAAAAGCACTGTGGGAAATGAGGTTCTGGTGTCATAGAGACAGGCACTGTGGAAAATGTAGTTCTGATGACACCACAGAAGTCACTGTGGGAAAAATAGGTCTGATGTCATAGAGAAAGGAAATGAGGGAAATGTAATTAAGATGACACCAAGAAAGGCACTGTGGGGAATATAGTTCTGATGAGATGGAGAAATGAACAGTGAGAAAGTTAGATCTGATGACATTGTGGAAGGCATTTTGAGAAGTGTATATATGCTAATGTAGAGAAAGGCACTGTGGGAAATATCTTTTTGAGGACACGGAGAAAGGCACTGAGGAAATGAAGTCGTCATGATATAGAGAAAGGCACGGTGGGAAATGGAGTATTGATTATGTAGATGAAGGCAAGATGGGCAATGTAGTTCTGATGTCATAGAGAAAGGCACTGTAGGAAATGTAGTTCTGATGATGGCAAGAAAGGAAGTGTGGGAAATGTTGTTGTGATGTCATGGAGACAGGCAGTGTGGGAAATGTAGTTCTGATGATACAGAGAAAGAAACTATGGGAAATTCAGTTCTTACATCACAGAGAAACAGAATGTGCGAATTGTTGTTCTGATGACTTAGAGAAAGGAACTATGGGAAATGTAATTCTGATGTTATAGAGAAAGGAAGTATGGGAAATGTAGCTCTGATCAAACTGAGAAAGGCATTGTGGAATATATATTCCTGTGACATAGAGAATGGCACTATGGGAAACGTAATATTGATGATGTAGATAAGGGCAAGTTGGTTGATGTAGTTCTGATGTCATCTAGACAGGCATTGTGGGCAATTAATTTTGGATGACCTAGGGAAAGGCACTGTAGGAAATGAATTTCTAATGACATAAAGAAAGGCACTGTGGGCAATGTAATTCAGATGCCATCAAGGAAGGCACTGTGGAAAATGAAGTTCTGATTACAAAGATAAAGGAAGTTTTGGTATTATAGTTCAGATGACATAGAGAAAGAAACTCTGGGAAATATAATTCTATTGAGAAAGAGAAAGGAACTTTGGGTAATGTAGTTCTGGTGACATAGAGAAAGGCAGTGTAGGAAATGTAGTTCTGACAACAAGGAGAAAGAATCTGTGGGAAATGCAGTTCTGATGACATAAAAAAATGGAACTGTGAGAAATGTAGATCTGATGACACAGAGAAAGGCACTGTGGGAAATGTAGTGCTGATGACAGAAAAGATCTGCGTGAAATGTATTTTTGATGACATATACATAGGAATTGTGGAAAACGTTTTTCACATGACACTGAGAAAGGCACTGTTTAAAATGTAGTTATGTTTACAAAGAGAAAGGAAGCTTTGGTAATGCATTTCAGATGACACCAAGAAAGGCACTGTGGGTAATGTAGTTCTGATGACATAGAGAAGGGCACTGTGGGAAATATAGTTCTGATGACACAGAGAAATGCACTGTGAGAAATGGAGTTCTGATGATATAAATAAAGTAAAGGTGGAAATGTAGTTCTGATGACCTAGAATAAAAGACTCTGATAAATGTAGATCTGATGTCACAGGGAAAGACATTGTTGAGAATGTCATTCTGATGACACAGAGAAAGAATCTGTGGGAAATGCAGTTCTGATGACATAAAAAATGGAACTGTGAGAAATGTAGATCTGATGACACAGAGAAAGGCACTGTGGGAAATGTTGTAGTGCTGATGACAGAGAGAAATGATCTGTGGGAAATGTAGTTGGGATGGCACATAGAAAGGCACTGTGGGAAATGAAGTTTTGATAATGCAGATAAAGGAAGGATGGGCTATGTAGTTCTGTTGTCATAGAGACAGGCGCTGTGGGAAATGTAGTTCAAATGTATCTGTGCAAGGCACTGTGGGAAATGTAGTTCTGATATTATAGAGACTGGCATTCTTGTAAATGTAGTTCAGATGTCACCAAGGAAGACACTAAGAAAAATGTTGTTCTGATGACATAGAGAAAGGAACTGTGGGAAATGTAATTCTGATGACCTACACAAAGGAATTGTGGGAAAGGTAGTTCTGATGAAAAAGCAAAAGGAACTTTGGATAATGTAGTTCTGATGATATAGAGAAAGGAACAGTGGGAAAGGTAGTTCTGATGAAGTACACATAGGTACTATGGGAAATGTAGTTCAGATGACACCAAGAAAGATACTGAGTAATTTTGATCTGATGAAAGAAATTACTGCCATGACAGAAAGGTAGTTTTGATGACCCAGAAAAAGACCCTGTGGGAAATATGGTTCTGATGGCACAGAGAAAGGCACTGAGGGAAATGTCAATCTGATGAAACAGAGATATGCACTGTGGAAATGTATTTCTGTGACTGAGAGAAAGGCCATGAGGGAAATGTAGTTATGATGACCCAGAAGTATTAGGATACTAGATGTAAGACAAAGATGACTAGACTGCTACTCAGAACACTAGGGAGGCTCCCTAAAAAAAACAGGACCCTAAGAAAGACACAGGGATTGCCCAATGACAGAGAAATGGGTGAGATCTACATGAACAACCTGGACATGAGTGGGAGTAATGAAGGGCAAAGTTTAAAGAAAAGAGAGCTTAGGGAACCAGGAGATGCCAGCTAGATCAAGAACAGAAAGGGAGAATAAGAAATAACAGACCATGCCAAATGAAGACCACATGAGAATAGGAAGAAGCAAAGTGCAAGAGAGGTCCCCAGAAATCCACAATGATACATGCACTGTAGACTACTGGCAATGGTCAAAAGAAAGCCTGAACTGACCTAGGCTGGTGATCAGATGGCCAAACACCATTATGGTTGTGCTGGAACTCTTATCCAATAACTGATGGAAGTGGATGCAGAGATCCTCAACCAGGCTGCAAATGGAGCTCCAGGACTCCAATTGTTGAGAAAGAGGAGGGACTTTAAGAGTGTGAATTTTTGAGAGCAAGATTGAAAAAAGCACAGGAACAAATATCCAAACTAATGGAAACATATGAATAATGAACCAAAAACTGTGGAGTGCCCCAGCTATCAGGGTTTCAATGGGGGCTACCCACCTGTGGGAGTGAATGAAAGGAACAGGGGACATGAGACATGACAGCAAGACAAGATTCTGATCAAGCTGCAAATTTTACTTTCCTCACCAAGGCTTATATAGAACAGGAGGGGAGGGGGCAGCAAGGATGGAAGGGGAAAGGGGCATGCAAAACATGGAAGGGGTGCAGAACGTGGGAGTCGTGCAGATCGTGCAACTGCAGGATGTTGGCTAAAGTCAATGGTCAGGGGCCATTTGTACTGTTGCTAGGCTACGGGACCATGGAATGCTCTTTACATTTGGTTGTCATGGCACCTAACTGTGGAATGTATCTTTGAGGGTCTCTGGTTAGTAAAGAGGTGTTACTGCTCTGGGAAAGGGCAGTGACCATATGACTTGTTCTCTGGCCTAGCTAGTAATTTTTCATGGTTCATCTTTGGTTCCTGTCATCTTGAGCCCCCAAATGGATCAGGCCCTCTGGATAAGTGAGCTAATTGAATAGCTAGAACTGTTTGGGAGCCACCCAGGCAGTGGGATTGGGACCTGTCCTTAGTGCATAAACTGGCTGTTTGGAATCGTGGGCTTATGCAGGGATACTTTGCTCAGTCTGGAAGGAGGGGACTGGACCTGTCTGTACTGAATCTACCAGGTTGAGCTGAATCCCCAGGGGATTCTTGGCCCTGAAGGAGATGCGAGTGGAGGTGAGGGTTTGGGATGAAGTTGGGGACAGGGGAGGGAGGGGAAGGACAGGGGAACCCATGGCTGATTTGTAAAATTAAAACACAAATACAATTTAAAAAAAAAGAAAAGAAGTGTGGGAAAGGTAGTTCTGTGAGATACAGAAAGGCATTGTGGGAAATATAGTTCTGATGACAAGAAAGGATCTTTGGGTAATGTATTTCTGATGATATGGAGAAAGGAAGTGTGGGAAATGTAGTTCAGATGACAGCAAGAAGGGCACTGTGAGTAGCTTCAACTTGATGAAATAGAGAAAGGAAGTGTGGGAAAGGTAGTTATAATGACACAGTGAAAGGAACTTTGGGAAATGTAGGTCTGATGTCAGAGACAGGAAGCGTGTGAAATGGAGATCTGATGACACAGCGAATGGAACTGCAGGAATTTAAATTCTGATGACGCAGAGAAAGGCAATGTAGGGAATGTAGATCTGATATCATAGAGAAAGGATCTGTGGGAAATATAGATATGATGACACAGAGAGAGGCACAGTGGGAAATATAGTTCTGATGATACAGATAAATGAACTTGGGGTAAAGTAGTTGTGATGACATAGCGAAAGGATTTGTGGGAAATGTAGTTCTAATGATGTAGAGAAACGAACTGTGGGAAATGAAGTTCAGATGACAGCAAGAAAAGCACTGTGGGTAATGATGATCTGATGAAACAGAGAAAGGCTCTGTGATAAATGTAGTTCTGATGATACAGAGAAAGGAACTTTGGGTAATGTAGTTGTGATAACATAGAGAAAGGATCTGTGGGAAATGTAGTTCTAATGACGTAGAGAAAGGAATTGTGAGAAATGAAGTTCAGATGACAGCAAGAATGGCACTGTGGGTAATGTTGATTTGATGAAACAGAGAAAGGCACTGTAGGAAATGTATTTATGTGACTTAGAGAAAGGCCATGAGGGAAATGTAGTTATGAAGTCCCAGAAGAAGGAACTGCAAGAATTTAGTTCTCATGTGACAGAGAAAGACACTGTGGGAAATGTAGTTCTGATGATGTAGAGCAAGGAACTGTGGGGAATGCAGTTCTCGTGAAGTAGAGAAAGCCAGTGCTGGAAATATAATTCTGATGCCATGGGGAAAAGTCTGTGGAAAATGTTATTCTATCACATGGAGAAAGGCAGTGTGGAAAATGTAATTGTGATGACCTAGAGAAAGGCACTGTGAGAAATGTAATTATGATGACACAGAGAAAAGAACTGTGGGAAATGTAGCTCTGGTGTCTCCAAGAAAGGAACTGTGGGAGATGAAGTTCAGACGACTCCAAGAAAGGCACTATGGGTAATATTGACCTGATGAAACAGAGAAAGGCACTGTGAAAAATCTATTTCTGTGAAATGTTGATTCCCACAGTACCTTTCTCTAAGACATCAGAACTACATTTTCCACACATCAGTTCTCTGTGGCATCAGAACTACATTTCCCACAGTGCCTTTTTCTGTGTCATGAGTGCTGCATTTCCCAAAGTTCCTTTCTTTGTGACATAAGAACTACAATTATCACCAGACCGTTCTCCTTCTCATCAGAACTACATTACCAAAAGTACCTTTCTCTATGTCATAGTAACAACATTTTCCACAGTGCCTTTCTCTTTGTCACTAGAACAACATTTCCTACAGTCCCAGGCTCCATGGCATCAGAACTACATTTCCAACCCTGCTTTTCTCCACATCATGAAAACTACATTTCCCACAGTGTCTTTCACTGTGACATAAGAACTACATTTCCCTTAGTACCCTTTTCTGAGTCATCATAACTACATTTCCCTCAGGGCCTTTCTCTAAGTGACAGAAATACATTTCCCACAGTTCCTTTCTCTGTTTCATCAGATTGACATTACCCACAGTGTCTGTTTTGGTGTCATCTGAACTACATTTCCCACAGGAACTATGTGTATGTCATCAGAACTGCATTTATCACAGTTAATTTCTCTGTGGCATCAGAACTACATGACCCAAAATTCCTTTCTCTTTGTTATCAAAACTACAATTCCCACAGGGCCTTTTTCTATGTCACAGAACAACATTTCCCACATTACTTTCTCTATGACATCAGAACGACATTTCACAAACTACCTTTCTCTGTGTCACCAGAACTTTCTCTATGTCATGAGAACTGCATTTCCCACAGTTCCTTTCTATATGTCATTGTAACTACATTTCCAACAGTGCCTTTCTCTGTGACATCTGAACAGCATTTCCAAAAGTACCTTTATTACATCATGAGAACTACATTTCAAACAGGGCCTTCTGTATGTTACAGAACTGTATTTCTCACACTTCCTTTTGCTATGACATCAGATCTACATTTGCCACAGTGTTTTCCTCTGTTACATAAAACCTAGTTTTCCCACAGTGCCTTTCTTGGTGTCTTTATAATTACATTTCCCACAATGCCTTTCTCTGTGACATCAGTACTACATTGCCCATCTTGCCTTAATCTACATCTTCAGAACTACACTTCCCACAGTGCTTTTCTTTGTGTCTTCTGAAATATATTTCACACAGTGACCTTTCTCTAAATCATCAGAACCTCATTAACCACAGTTCCTTTCTCCATGGCATGAGAACTACATTTCCAACATTTCCTTTCACAATGCCTTTCACTAAGTGATAGAACAACCTTTCCCACAGTGCCTTTTCTTTTCTTCATCAAATTGACATTTCCCACCATGCCTTTAGCTAGGTGATCTGATCTACATCTCCCACAGACCATTTCTCTATGTCATGAGAACTACAGATCCCAGCTTGCCTTTATTCATGTCATAAGAATTCCATTTCTCACAGTGGCTTTCTCAATGTCATAATAGCTACATTTATGACAGTGCCTATCTCTGTGTCACAAGAACTACCTTTCCCACAGTGCCTTTTTGCTGTTTCATCAAAACCACATCTTACAGGGCCTTTCTCTACACCATTAGAGCATATTTTTCCACAGTGTCTTTCACTGAGTGATCTGACCTACAGTGCATTTCTATATTTCTTCAGAACTACAGTAATGTAGTGCTTTTCTTCACAACTTCATAACTGTATTACCAACAGTGACTATTTAGACATCATCTGAACTAAACTTCCCACAGTGCCTTTCTCTACATCATCAAAACTACATTTCCTATACTGCCTGTCTCTATGTCATCAGAATTTCATTTACCACAGTTCCTTTCTCTATGTTCTGAGAACTACATTATCCACAGTTCCTTTATCTGTGTCAGCAGAACTACATTTCCCACACTTTCTTTCTCTATGACATCAGAAACTACACTTCCCACAGTGTCTTTCTCTGTTTAATCAGATCAACATTACCAACAGTTTATTTCTTGTTGTCATCTGTACTTCATTTCTCACAGTTCCAATGTGTACATAATCAGAACTACATTTATCACAGTTCCATTCTCTATGTCTTCAGAACTATATTACCTAAAGTTCCTTTCTCTTTGTCATCAGATCTACATTTCCCACAGGTCCTTTCTCTATGTCACAGAACTACATTTCTCACAGTGTGTGTCTCTGTGTCATCAGAACTACATTTCCCACAGTGCCTTTCTCTGGTTCATTAAACCCACATCCTACAGAGACTTTCTCTACATTATCTACATTATCTGACCATATTTTTCCACAGTGTATTTAACTGTGTGATCTGAACTAATTTTGCCACAGTGCCTTTCTAAATGTCTTTAGAACTATATTTCCCACAGTGACTTTTTAATACATAATCAGAACTATTTTTCCCACAGTGTCATTGTTTATGTCATCAGAACTACATTTCCTATAGTGCCTGTCTCTACATCAGTAGAACTTCATTTACCACATTTCCTTTCCCTATGTCATTAGAACTACATTGCCCACAGTTCCTTTCTCTACATCATCATAACAAGATTTACCATAGTGCCTTCTCTGTTTCATCAGAACTATATTACTCAGTGTTCCTTTCACTATGGGAGAGACCTACATTTCCCACAGGTCCTTTCTCCCTTTCATCAGATCAACAATTCTCACATTGCCCCTCTCTGCATCATCAGAACTACATTTCTCACATTTTCTTTTTCTACATTATCAGATCCACATATCCCACAGTTGCCACGCCCACGACGGTGTCGCCCACGTGACAAATGCCTTGGATGAGGTAGTTACGTGGGAAAGGGGGGCTCGCGGCCCTTGGGTCTATGCCCCCGGCGACCCCTCATCAATCTGCCAGGCTACACGGAACCACGCAGATCTGCTTGCAGAGGCTGGCTGGCACTCTGCCTTCTTCTCTTTGCAGCTGTAATTATTGTTGTTTCCATGTGTATTAATTCCAAGAAGTTAACTCTTAATGTTCCTGATGTGCCCCATAAAGAGAGTAATAATTCCTCAAAAGTGGCTTCAATACCCCCACCTATGATTCAAGCTCTTAGGCCAAAAGTTCAAGAGGGTCCCTAAAGTTAGGGGGAATTCATGAATGATTTAGAACAGAAAGAACTTATGATTCAGAAGGACAAAGACTCTAGCAAAGAGAGAATGAAAGTAAAGGTACAGGCACTCATAGGCAATCCACACGCGCAGCCGACAGCAGCTGCAAGGAAGCAGTTACAGGAATTAGCCATTCCTATAAGAATTATCCAGAGACAAATAGAGTTTCTCATCAAGGGTCGATGGTGGCAACCCCCTAACTTTAATCTTAGATATAATAATTAGTTAGAGCCATTACCTTTTACGGGAGCTTATGATGTACATGGGAACCGATGTGTGAATCATAATGGTATGAAAACAGAATGGCATAAGTTACAGTTCATGGAAAGATTAGCTAGGTACCGACCCCCCTGGTGCCTTCTCACCCACAGGCAAAGGTTAAAATATTTTCACACAAATGAAACCATGGTTAGAACAATGATGGAAAGGGTTTAATTTTGATACAGAACAAAGGTGTAGAAGGAAAACTACAGCTAGGGCCGTAATGTTCTCTGTCCAGATGAGGAACCACAAAAGAAAAAGTAGAGGCTATACTCATGAGATCTGTTAGTAATTCTGAGAAAATTGTGTGACTACATTGTTGATTCTATGTCTATCACCCTACTGGCCGATTGCCGTGTTTCCTCAAGTAACTGTATAAAATTCACTGCTTGGTCTGAGTAAAATTGCAGCAGCTTCACAACATACTCTCGTGTCTGTGGCTGTCTGTCATTCACCGAATTCCACTTATCCTGAGTACCTTCACCCCGTTCTCCCTCGGTCTGGTGGTCTAGCTGAGATCCAGTCCGTGGCACACAGTGCCTTTCTCTGTTTCATCAGATCGACATTATAGCCAGTTCCTTTCTTTGTTTCATCTGAACTACAGTTTCCACAATTGCTAAGTGTATGTAATCAGAATTACATTTATCACAGTTCCTGTCTCTATGACAACAGTACTCACTATCCAAAATTCTTTTCTTGGTGTCATCTGAAATACAATATCAACAAGTCCTAGGTTACATCATCATAACTAAATTTCCCACAGTTCCTTTCTCTATGTCATCAGTACTACATTAACATAAGTTCTTTTCTTGGTGTTATCAAAACTATATTTCTCACAGGATTTCTTTCTCTACATCATCAGAACTTCATTTCCCATAGTTTCTTTCTCTGTTGCATAAGAACTTCATTTCCCAGAGTGTCTTTCTGCATCTCATCAGAACTACAAGACCTGAAGTTCCTTTCTCTGTGTCATCAGAACTACATTTCCCACAGTGCCTTTCTTCACATAATCAAAACCTCATTTCCTTTAGTGCCTGTCTCTATGTCATCAGAACATCGTTAATCACAGTTCCTTTCTCTAGGTCTACAGAACTATATATCCCAAAGTTCCCTTATTTTCATCATCAGAACTAGATATCATTTCTCTGTGACATCACAATTTCATTTCCAACAGTTCCTTTAGTTATCAGAACTACATTTCCCACAGTGTGTTCCTCTGTGTCATCCAAACTACATTTCCCAGTGCCTTCCTGGGTGGCATCTGAGCTACATTGCCCACAGAGCCTTTCTTTATGTCATTAGTACTTCATTTCCTACAGTGCCTTTCTGTAAGTTGTCAGAAATTCATTATCCACAGTGCCTGTCTATATGACATCAGAACATCGTTAATCACAGTTCCTTTCTCTAGGTCTACAGAACTATATATCCCAAAGTTCTCTTATTTTCATCATCAGAACTAGATATCTTTCTCTGTGACATCAGAATTTCATTTCCAACAGTTCCTTTAGTTATCAGAACTACATTTCCCACAGTGTGTTCCTCTGTGTCATCCAAACTACATTTCCCAGTGCCTTCCTGGGTGGCATCTGAACTACATTGCCCACAGAGCAGTTCTTTATGTCATTAGTACTTCATTTCCTACAGTGCCTTTCTGTAAGTTGTCAGAAATTCATTATCCACAGTGCCTGTCTATATGACATCAGAACTATATTCCCCATCTTGTCTTTATCTTCATTTTTTAATACTAGATTTCCCACAATGCCTTTCTCTATGTCAAAGAAATACTTTCCCACAGTGCCTTTGGCTTTTTCATCAGAACTACCTTTCTTGTAGTGGCTTCCTTGGTGACATCAGAATATTTCCCACAGTGCCTTTCTCTGTGTCTTCAGAACTACATTTCCCACAATTGCTTTCTCTATGTCATCAGAACTTTATTAATTACAGTACCTTTCTCTATGTCATCAAATCAACATTTCCCACAATGTCCTTTTCACATAAAGCATTTTCCACAGTATCTTTCTTTGTTTCATCAGATCGACATAACTCACAGTTCCTTTCGCAGTTTTATCTGAAATACAAGTCCCACAGTTTCTATGTGTATTTCATTGGAACTGTTTATCACAGTTCGTTTCTCCATGTCATCCAAACTACATTAACCAAAGTTTCTTTCTTGGTGTAATCATAACTAAATTTCCCACAGGGCCTTTCTCAGTGATGTCTGATATACATTTCCCATCGTGGCCTGATTCTCTGACAACAGAACCACATTTTCAAAAGTTCCTTTCACTACATGATGAGAACTACATTGTCCAAAGTACCTTTCTCCTCATCATCACAACAACATTTTTCACTGTTCCTTTCTCTACATCCTCAGAATTATATTTCCCACAGTGCCTTTCTCCTAGTCATCAGAACTACATTTCCCACTATGCCTATGTGTTTGACATCAGAATCACATTTCCCACAGTACGTTTTTCTACATCACCAAAACTATATTTCCACCAGTGGTCTTTCTCTACATCATCAGATCAACTTTTCTTACAGTGCCTATCTCTATGTCATCAGAAATACATTTACCACATTTCCTTTCTTCGTGGCATCAGAACTACATTTCTCACAGTCCCTTTCTCTACATCATCAGAACTACATTTCCCAAGTGCATTTCACAATGTGACAGAAACTTCTTTCCCACAGTGCATTTCTGTGTTTCCTCAAATCGACATTTCGCACAAGGCCAATAGCTAGGTGATCAGATTTACATTTCCTACAGTCCCATTCAATTTGTCATCAGATCTACATTTCCCACAGTGCTTTACTGTCTTTCATCTAAACTACATTTCCCACCTTGCTTTTATGCCATGTCATAAGAATTCCATTTCTCACAGTGGCTTCTCTATATCATCACAACTACATTTCATAGTGCCTTTCACTATGTGACAGAACTACATTTTGCACAGTGTCTTTCTTTGCTTCAGTAGATTGACATTTTCCACCATGGCTTTCTCTATGTCATCAGAACCACATTTACCAAATTCCTTTCTTTATGTCATCAGAACTGCATTGCCCATAGTGCCTGTCTCAGTATCATCAAAACTACAATTCCCACAGTTCCTTTCTCTATGTCACTAGAACTACATTTCCCACAGTGACTTACTCTATGTCTTCAGAACTATATGTGCCACAGTTCCTCTTTGTACGCCATCAGAACGACTTTTCCCAAAATTCCTCTCCGGAGACATCACAACTTCATTATGCACAGTGTCTTTCTTAGTGACATCTGATCTACATTTCCCACAGTTCCTTTCTCTATGACATCAGATCTCCATCTACCACACTTCTTTTCTCTGACATGAGAACTACATTATCCACAGTTCCTTTCTCTGTGTCATCAGAACTACATTTTTCACAAATTATTTCTTTATGACATCAGAACTTCATTTATCACAGCTCCTTTCTCTACATCCCAGAACTGCATTTCCCACAGTGACTTTCTCTTGTTCATCAAAACCATATCTTACAGGGCCTTTCTCTATATCATCAGTGGATATTTTTTCTCAGTATCTTTCACTGCAATCTCAAAACTCCATTTCCCACGGTGCCTTTCAGTATGACAAGAAATCAAAGGGAGAAAAACTCAAATATCCAAAATGAACACACTGTACACAAGATATTAAACAAAAGATAAATTCTCATCTGATAAAGTTCTATTAAAAATATGCATGTGGAACATAATTAGACAAATAAAACAAAAATTCTCATCTAATAATTGTCTAATATCTCAAATATTCATATTGAACAAAAAAATCATATAAACGAATGAAAATTCTCATCTTATAATGGTATAGTATATGCAAAATATACATAACAACACAAGAAATCAGATCAATAAAACAAAAATGTCACCTAATAAAGGTCTAACATTGAAAATATACATATAGAAAACAAGAAATCAGAAAAACAAAACAAAATTTCTCATGTGATGAAGTTCTAATATGAAAAATATACTTATTGAACAAAAGAAATAAAATAAAACAAAAATTCTGCTCTGATTAAGGTCTATTAAAAAATATGCCTATTGCAAACAAGAAATCAGGTATCCATAATGAACAGAAGAAATCAGAACAATAAACATAAACTCTCATCTGTAAAATGTCTAATATAAACAATATACATATTGAACTAAAAAATATCAACTATGTAAAAAAATGTATATTCAAAATATATATATTGACATTAAATAAATAATTTAAATTATAAATAAATAAATTTAATAATAAATATTAAATAAATACAACAAAATTTCTCATCTGATAAATGAATAATTGAAAACATACATTGTGAGCACAAGAAATTAAAAAAAAACAGAAATTCTCTCCTAACAAAAGACTAATATCCAAAATGTACATATTGAATAAATGAAATCACATAAATAAAAGAAAAATTCTCAACTCATAAAGGTCTAATGTCACAAATATGTCTATTCTCAACTGATAAAATTCTAATATCTAAAATATACATACTGAACAAAAGAATTTAGACAATAAATAAAACAAAATTTCACATCTGATAAAGGTCTAATATCAAAATATACACGTTGAACCCCAAAAATCATGTAAATAAAGCAAAAATTCTAATCTGATGAAGGTCTAATATCCAATATATAAATACTGAACACAAGAAATTAAATAAAATAAAATTTCACATGATAAAGGATTAATATGCCAAATATATCTAATGAAAACCAGAATTCAGATAAATTAAACAAAATTCTTTACCTGATAAAGGTCTTATATATATACAAGAAATCAGAAAAATAAAACAAAATTCTCATGTGATAAATATCAAATATGAAAAATATACTATTGAACACCAGAAATTAAATAAAAATTTTGAATTGATAAATATCTAATAACTGACATATCTATATTGAACATAAATTAGATAAACAAAAATCTCATCTGATAAAAGTTTTATATCCAAAATATACATACTGAATACAAGAAATTATTTAAATAAAATTTCTCACCTTATGAATAACTAATATCCACCAGGCAGTATTGGCGAATGCCAGTAATACCAGCACTCAGGAGGCCAAGGCAGCCGGATCTCTGTGAGTTCGAGGCCAGCCTGGTGTAAAGAGCTAGTCCAGGACAGGCTCCAAATCTACTGAGAAACTCTGTCTCAAAAAATCAAAAAAAAAAAAAAAAGAAAAGAAAAGAAAAGAAAATATTTGGGGTTGGGGATTTAGCTCAGTTGTAGAGTGCTTATGTAGCAAGCACAAGGCTCTGGATTTGATTCCCAGCTCCAAAAAATAAAAAAGAACTAATATCCAAAATATGTATACTGAACACAAGAAATCATATATAAAGAGAACAAAAATTCTCATCTGATCAAAGGTCTATATCAAAATATACATACTGAATTCATGAAATAAGAAAAAACAAAATTCCCACCAGTAAGGCTAATATTCAAAATATGCATATTGAACACAAGAAATTAAAGTAAACAAACATTCTCATCTGCTTAAGGTCTAATATCCAACATATATACACTGAACAGAATATATCAGACAAATAAAACAAAATTCTTATCAGATAATTGTGTAATATCAAAAATGTACTTATTGAACACAAGAAATTGTATAAGATAAAAATTCCTTGGGTTAGGGATTTAGCTCAGTGGTAGAGCGCTTGCCTAACAAGCGCAAGGCCATGGGTTTGATCCTAAACTTACAAAAAAGACAAAAATTTACACCATTAAATTTCTAATATCCAAAATATATGTTGAAAACAAGATATCAGATATATAAAACCAAATTAGACACTGGATAAAGGTCCAATATCCAACATAATTTTATTGAACCCAAAAAATTATAATAAACAAAAATTTCACATGTAAAATTCTCATATACAAATTACATCTATTAAACAAGAGAAATCAGATAAATAAAACAAAAATTCTCCCATGATGAAAGTCTAATTAAAAATATACATATTAAACACAAGAAAGCAAAAAAAGACTAAACAAAAATTCTCACCTGATAAATGTACATATCAAAAGTATACAAATTTAACACAAGAAATAGGATAAAAAATTCTCATCTGATAAAGTTCTGATATACAACATATCCATAGTTCCCAAGAAATCAGATAAATAAAAAAAAAATTCTCAACTGATAAAGGTCTAATTTTAAAAATGTCCATACTGAACACAGGAGATGAAATAAAACAAAAATTCTCACCTGATAAAGGTCTACTGTTCAAAATATACTTACTGAACATAAGAAACATAATAAAACAAAAATTTTCAAATGATAAATCTATGATGTCCAAAATATACATATTAAACAAAAGAAATCAGGTAAATAAAACAAAAATTCTCAAATGCTAAGGGTGTAACATAAAACATATACCTGTTGGACTGAACAAATCAGATATATAAAACACAGATTCTCATCTGATAAAAGTCTAATATACAAAATATACATATTAAAAACAAGATATCAAGTAAATAAAAAATTTGTCTACTGATACAGTTCTAATATCCAAAATATAGATACTGATATCAAAAAATAGAAACAACAAAATTCTCTGGTATTTCTAGTACACAAATTATACATATTGAATGGAATAAATCAAATATATAAAACAAAAATTCTCATCAGATAAAGGTTTAACACCCCATATTTAAATATTGAACATAATCAAATAAACCAAACAAAAATTCTCATCTGTTAAAATTCTAACATCTAAAATATACACATGGAAAAGAAATTAGAAAAAACAAAATTTCTCCTCAGCAAAGGTCCAATATCCAAAATATACTTATTAAACACAAGAAATCAGATAAACAGAACAGAAACTCACATCTGATAATGGTCTCATAACCAAAATATACATAGCGAATATATTTATTTAAAAAAAACAAAAATTCTCATCCAATAAAGGTCTAATATCAGACATTTATTTCTTGAACACAATAAATTAAACAACACCAAAATTCTGCTGATAAAGTTCTAATATCCAAAATATACTAATTAAACACAAGAAATCAGAAAAATAAAACAAAAATTCTCACCTGATAAAGGTCTAATATCCAATATATACATACAGAAGACAAGAATTTAGAAAAACCTGTTTGTCTTTCTGAGTATGGGTTACTTCACTCAGGATGTTTTTACTAATTCCATCCATTTGCCTGCAAACCTCATGATGTCATTGTTTTTCTCTGCTGAGTAGTACTCCATGGTATATATGTGCCACACTTTCTTTATCCATGCCACATTGTTTCTTTTTAGAGGGAGCAGAATAGTCTTTATCCTCATGTCATTCCTGCCCATGTTTGACATTCTGCCTTTGGGAAGAATTCAGAGACATGATTTTCAACAAAGGCATATCCTGAAGATGCAGCCTACCAGAAACACAGACCTTATATAAAATGAATTAATGATGACAGAGTGGACCTGAGATTGAAACCACGGGCCTTGAAAGAATGAATACCTATTATTCATGCTCTCTTCTGTCATAAAGATCAAGCGATCTCACTGCTAATTTCTTTCAATGGTCATTTGCTGTAACTTACTGGTCAGTCTCTGCAACTTCGGCTTCATCTGCATCTTGGTGAGAAATGTTTGGTTGGATTGTGGTTCCCTGTTGCAACTTGTGTGTAGATGAACACAAATTAACTTGCAGTATGACAAGGCAAAGAGAATGGACAGACCACCCTGAGTCCTAATCAAATGTTTGAAAAAGATTATTTACCAGTCAAACAGTGACAGCCAAGATTATTTTTGCTTCAGATGCTCCCTCTGGGAAACTCAGCTGACTTCTCTGTTTGAAGGAAGTGTTTATCTCAGCTAACTCACTCTCTCTGCCTTCATAGCAATGCTCCAAGTAATGAAGGAGATAGCCTCTTCAGGCTTATTCACATCTGCAGTCTAAGAATTCAACTTGGCTGCTGAGTCAACAAGCCTGTGGGTTTCTGAGTCAGGAGAAATTTGCCATAGTTCACAATTACTCCCATCATTTAGAGGTTCCTCAAATATCTTGACAGGTTACTCTAACCATATTACTATTGATGGAGAAGACACATAAGGTCAGAATATGGTCACCAGACTTAACAAGTCACCTTACTGACAACCTAGGACACACAGAGCATCTGGGAAGTACCAAGAGTTAGTCATTGTGGTTGAAGTACAGTGATGCACTGCCTTGAAATTGGCACACCTCATTAATCGCTCCCTTTTTAATGTTGGTCTCTTTTTCACTCATCAATGACTATCCCCTAAATGGAACAAAAGCAAAGAGTTGCCAGCATAAAGCTCTGGCCTTAACAGTTCCTGACCACTGAGCCAGAACAATTAATATCCTGGAAACCTTGTATTTCAAGAGCCGTGACAAGCAGGGAAACTCTGTTGGTTCCCAGAGACTGCAGCTTTCTGTGCCATATTAATGGAAGATACAGTTCAAGCCCACTTCCTCCAGGAAGCTTCATTTTTCTTGCACAGAACTCATTACACAATTCCCGTGACCATTTCTTTCTTGATGTTTTACATTGAGGCTGAAGGTCAGTTTTCTTCTGTCACTCTCTGGTCTCTCTACCCTTTCCATTTTCTCTGAACTAGACTCTACAGTATGCCATCATGTTCATCAGTAAATGATGAAGACATTGAATGAACTTCCCATGGTCAGTTGGTGTTGCCATAACATAGGTGACACCACAGATGTTGCCAGGGATCTCCAGGATACAATAGAATGTACAGGGAAGAGCTGCAGATGTCATGGGAACTGACATTACTTGCCTGCTAATGAGCTTTCCTCATAGTACACTAGAAGTCAAGCTGACCTTTGTAGGAGCCTTTGCTGAGATACAAGGGAAGCCCTTCAGTATGCTCTTCATCCAAAGCCAGAGATCTCTCTCCAATTGATTGGACATACTATAGTTCTTTCCATGTGGGGAACTGAATGTTTATCTGCTACTGAAATTTTATGTTCACAAGGTAATAATATCAGAAATTTATGTATGCTATAGTTCATCGTAAGTACCTGCATCTCTTCATCTCCTTACCACAGACTAAATGCTGACTGAGAATGTCACTTGTTAAACAATTTCTTGTTAATATATCTACAGGGAACAGCTAGGCAGAGTTATGCTAGAGGAAGAGGATGACACAGCCTAGGAAAAGTACTCATCGGAGTGGTATACAGTCATGAAGCTAAATGGGACTAAAATCTGTGTCATCAGCATGTGTGTACTGGGTGTTTTACTCTCTGTTGAGAAGGTGAAGTGTTCTGCTGTTACTGGGTAGACAGCTGGAGTCTTCCACACAGGACATGAGTTTCATATAGAGCAAAGGATATTCAAGAATATCCTTTGCAAGCCCCTTCTAATGTAGGAACATAGACTCTAAGGTTCCAATGGACACTCTAGATCAATGGTTCTTAATTTTTCCAAATCTCTGACTATTTAAATAGCACTAACAAAACTTCCTCATGTTGTGATGAACCCTAAACATAAAGTTAAGAAACAATGAAAAAATTTTGCAAGTGTTATGAATCATAATTCAAATATTTGATGTGCAGGATATCTGATATGCAATACCTAATGGGGTGGTGACCCACAACTTGAAGACCACATCTCTGAATACAGACAGAAATCTCAAATCCTGGCTGTGATGCTAAGGCAGTGTGATTCTTAGTTTTTATTAATAGACTGAATGAAACAAGTCACCTTGTAAGAGGGACCCTAAATGAGGAATTATATAGATCAGACTTTACTTTGAGCATGTCTATGAGGGATTTAATTAATTGTTAATTGAGATAAGACTCCCTAAAATGGGCAATATCATTTCATTGTCTGCAACCTGTACTGTGTAAGTATGAAGAACCTAGAGCATAAGCATTAGCAAACAGGCAGCATTGGTCATTTCTTTATCTCTGCTCTTGGCTGTTGATGTGATATGATTAGCTGAGCTCCTACCTTTATTTCCCCAAAATGGAACTATTACCTGGAACTGTGGGCTATGATAAATTTTTTCCCATTCTTAGTTGTTGTGCCTGATAACTCAATGTAATAAATATGTTAAGAAAGCACTCTATGACAGAGAGGTTTTCAGTGAGATATTTATTTCATGAAATGCTTATATCTGTCTCAGAAGAAGAGATCCTACTTCCTCTTAACACAACCTGTGTTTCTATGCCACAGTTTTAAAAAAGGCACAGAGACACCCATAGACTCATAAACCACTTCACCCTGTCAACAAATGTCCCCTGATATTGTCTTGCCAGTTCAAGTACTATGATAAATTCTTCCAATGTGTTATATACAACAAGCTTCACTTCAATGAATGTATTTTTCTTTGAATTTCCTGACCATTAAACTTTTCAGATATGTGGAATTGGATCTGAATTCACTGCATTGACTATGAATTTCATTCTTATATTATGTCCTTCCTTGAAGGGCAGAAGAAGCTCCTTAAAGCTGAGAGCAAAGTAGTACCTTAAATTCCAGGTATGTGGGGGTGTAAGTAATGACTAGCAATGTGTCCACTAGTTACCTCAGTTTGGAGATTAACTCCAGGGCTGATGTACACACATCCCTGTGAAAGCTTCTTAGTTTCCCTCTAACTTCTGTGCCTCTTCACTAAGTTTTCTGTAAACAGATCTTTGACAAATTTCCTCCTTCAAAAGGAAATAGACCTTTTCAGATGTGAAAAGTCACTTTGATTTTCTCCTTAACAGGCCCTTTTGAGCTACATCCTATTCTATCCATGGAGAATAAGGTCTTGGGCTAGGAACTGAAATAACCACAGGTACAGGTTTAGAATGCATGTCTGAGGAACAGATTGCAAATCAAGGGAAGGACAGCAGGCATACCCAGGAAATTCTTGGTTATGTTTTTGGCAGTTCAGCCTCTCTGCATGTCAGTTTCTTCTACCTAGAAAAAGATGGGTTGGGATGTGCTATGGATATGGGTGTTTTCACAAGGCATGACTTATAAAATCACTTTCTTTATAAGTGGGACTTTGTTTTTTTGAATGTTTTTTGGAGGTGTGGGGGTAATGAACTAGCATTTATATGAGCTAAACTGCACATGTCTTTCTGGTGAACATCTCTTTCTTGGAACAGAGGGATCTGATCCTAAACTTACAAAAAAGTGATGAAAATCATGCTTTAGAGCAGAGAAACACTTCACATAGTTGAAAAAATTTAACACTTCCCTTCATGACTCTTCCCAAATATTGTACATGGCTCCTGTCCTTTACCATTTGGAAAGACTCACCAGCTAGCTATTGTTTATTGATTAACCGCTTTCAGGTGCTAAAAGCAAAGATGATGGAGAGGAAAGGTAGAAATCATCATGTTTGATCCTAAGTACAGTGTTGTATTTTCCTGTTCCAATCTCAGAATGCTAATCCTTATCTGGCTCATCTAAAAACAAATAAATGACACCTGTGCTCATTGGTGTATTTTAATAGAAGCACATACATTATTTTGGTGACTTACTAGAATTCATGTAGTTTATATTGAGTCCAAATATTAATATTTTCTTCTCTGTCTTGCTATTCTTATTTGGAAGATTTGCTTGTTTGAGTGGAAGTAAACTATCCCAGTTATAATGAGGGAGAATTTTTTTAACATAACCTACTATAACAAAATATGTTTGGAGTTGCAAAAGTTTTTCCATTGAAAAAAATCAGAATTTAAGAGGAACCTGTTACATGTGGGGGCAAAATCAGAATCAGAGTTAGCAATGCTTGCAAAAACAGATTTTTTTAGCACTTTGATGGGAGAAGCACTTTATTTTTTGCTTATGTTTTAAATTTTATAATTAATTTAATTTTACATATCAGCCATGTTCCCCTGTCCTCCCCCCTCCCATTCCCATCTCCTCCAGTGCAAGGACTCCCCTTGGGATTTATCTCAGCCTTGTAGATTCTGTCAAGGCAGGTCCAGTCTCTTCTCTTCACCTAGGCCGGGCAAAGTGTCCCAGCATAGTGCCCAGACTCTGAAAAGCCAGCCCATGCACCAAGGACAGGTCCTGGTCTCAGTGCCTGGGAGCCTCCTAAGTTCAAGTTCATCATCTGTCTCACTTATCCAGAGGGCCTGATACAGTTCCATGGTGACTCTTCAGCTATTGGTTCATAGTTCATGTGTTTCCACTAGTTTGGCTATTTCTCCCTATGCTTTTTCCATCCATGGTATCAATATCTCTTGCTCATATAATCCTCCTCTCTCTCACCAATTGGACTCCCAGAAATCCACCTTAGGGTGTTTGGCCTTCCAATCACCAGAGTAGGTCAATTCAGGCACTCTCTTGTCCATTTCCTGTAGTCTATTTTGGTGGTTTCTTTGTGGATTTCTAGGGACCTCTCTAGCACTTTGATTCTTCCTATTCTCATGGGTTCTTCATTTATCATGGTATCTCTTTCATTGTTTTCCTTCTTTGTTCCTGATCCAGCTGAGACCTCCTGCTCCCCTAAGCTCTCTTTCCCCTGACCATTGCACTTCATTACCCTCCCCCTCAAGTCATGTAAATCTCATTCATTTGTCTGTTGCTGGGCAATTCCTGAGTCTTTCTCAGTGTCCTCTTTACTAGGTACCCTCCCTGAAGTTGTGAGTTGCAGTTGGTTGTCATTTGCTTTACATCAAGTATCCACTTATGAGTGAGCACATATATATATACACCCAAGGAATGCTCAATCATACCACAAGGGCACATGCTCAGCTATGTTTGTAATAACATTGTAATAGCCAGAATCTCAAAAGAACCTAGATGCCCTTCAACTGAAGAATGGATAAATAAAATGTGGTGCATGTACACAATGGAGTGCTACTCAGCAGAGAAAAACAAAGACATCATGAGGTTTGCGGGCAAATGGATGGAATTAGAAAAAAACATCCCGAGTGAAGTAACACAGACTCAGAAAGACAATCATGTTTTCTAATTTCTTGTGTTCTATATGTGTATTTTGGATATTAGACCTTTATCATGTGAGAATTTTTGTTTTATTTATCTGATTTCTTGTGTTCAGTTAGTATATTTTGGATATTAGAACTTTATCAGAGAGAATTTTGGTGTTATTCAATTTATTGTGTTCAATAACTGTATGCGTGATCTTAGACCTTTATCAGATGAGAATTTTTGTTTTATTTAACTAATTATATCCAATATGTATATTTTGGATATAAGACCATTATCAGATGTGAGATTTTGTTCTGTTTATCTGATTTCTTGTGTTTAGTAACTGTATTTTGGACATTGGACCTTTACTGAGGAGAAATCTTGTTTTTTCTAGTTTCATTTTTTCCATATGTATATTTTAGATGTTAGAATTTTAACAGATGAGAATTTTTGTTTTCTTTATGTAATTATGTTCAATATTTAAATTTGGGGGTATTAGACCTTTATCTGACGAGAATTTTTGTTTTATTTATCTGACTTCTCTTGTTTAATAGATGTATTTTGTATATGAGAGCTTTATATTTGAAATTTTTGTTTATTATAATTCATTGTGTTCAGTAAAATTATGCTGGATATTAGACCTATATTAGGTGACACTTTTTGTTTTATATACCTGATTTCTTATATTCAATATATTTATTTTGGATATTAGAAATTTAATGGTGTGAGTTTTTGTTTTATATAATTTCTTGTGTTCAATAAGTATATTTTTGATATTAGACGATTATCTGATAAGAATTTTGTTTTATATCCCTGATATGTTCTGTTCAGTGTGTATATTTTGGATATTAGATTAAGCAAATGAGAATGTTTGTTTTGTTTAATTTCTTGTGTTCAATATGCATATTTTGGTTATTAGACATACTAGTGAGAATTTTGTTTTTTCTTATTTCATGAATTCAGTATGTATATTTTGATATAGACCTTTATCAGAAGATAATATTTATTCTATATATATGATTTCTGGAGTTCAGTTTGATATTAGAACTTTATAAGTTGATAATATTTATTTAATCAATTTTTGTATTCAGTATGTATATTTTGGATATAAGACTTTCATCAGATGAGATTTTTATTTATCTAATTATGTTCAGTATGGATATGTTTGGTATTAGATTTTTATCAGTTCAGAATTTTATTTTATTTAATTTCTGGTGTTCTATAGTTTATTTTACATATTTAATCATTATCACATGAAAATTTTGTTTTGTTTTTCTGATTTCTTGATATATATATATATTGAATTTAGATCTTTATCAAGTAAGAAATTTTGTTTAATTCATCTGATTTCATGCTTTCAATAGGAACATTTGAGATATTAATCCTTTGTCATGTGAAATTTTATTTTATTTAATTTCTTGTGTTCATTAGTTATATTTTGGTTATTAGACCTTTATCAGATGAGAAACATTGTTTTATTTATCTGAATTCTAGTATTCAATATGTATATTTGTATATTAGTCCTTTATCAGATATGAATTTTTGGTTTTTATTTTACATGAAGTTTTTAGGATCAATGTGTATATTTTGATATTAGACCATTATCAGGTGAGAATTTCTGTTTTATTTATGGGATTTTATGTATTCAATAAGTATATTTTGCTTATTAGACATTTGTTAGGTGAGAAATGCTCTTTTTTTTAATTTCTTGTGTTCATTCTGTATGTTTTCAATATTAGACATTTATCAGATGAGAATTTTATTTTAGTGACTTAATAATGTCATAATGTATATTTTGTATAATCTTTTTTTGTTTTATGTAGTTGATTTTTTAGCTTTAATATGTATATTTTGTATATTAGACCTTTATCAGGTGAGAAGTTTTGTTTATTGATATGATTTCTTCTGTTCAACATGGATAGTTGAGATATTAAACCTTTAACAGATGAGAAGTTTTTGTTTTATTTACCTAATTAGGTTCTATATGCATATTTTTTATTATTAGATGTTTATCAGATAAGAATTTATCTTTTCTTTAATATCTTGATTACAGTATGTATATTTTGGATATTTGAGTTTTTCTCCCATTAATTTCAAGTCAGCTGTTGGCTTGCTGTAAATTGCCCTTATTATGTTTAAGTATGTTCCTTGTATTCCTTCTTTCTCCAAGACCTTGAGGGAATCATCGAGGGGTGTTGGATTTTTCAAATGCTTTTTCAGAATCTAATGGGAATATCATGTATTTCTTTTCTTTCAGTTTGTTTATATGATGGATTATACTCACTGATTTTTGTATGTTGAACTATGAATGCATTTCTTGGATGAAGCCTACTTGATTATGGTGGATGATATTTTGATGTGTTCTTGAATTTGGTTTGCCAGTATTTCATTGAGTATATATCCATCTATGTTAATGAGGGTTGTTTCTTCGGTAATCGTTTTTCTTTGTTGTATATTTGTTTGATTTGGGTAACTAAAGCCTCATAAAGCAATTTATCAGTATTCCTTCTGTTTATAGTGTGTGGAACAATTTAGGTATATCAGTATAAGCTCTTCTTTGAAATTCTGGTAGAATTCTGTGCTGAAACCATCTGGCTCTGGGATTTTATTGGTTGACAAACTTCTATTTCCTTAGAGGTTATAGGTCT
>NW_023413933.1:0-5239 GCF_903995425.1 Onychomys torridus | reverse complement strand
TGAGTAGCTGTGAGCACAAAGAAAACTATGACACAAGAATATCACAGGGCCATGGCAGGGGTCTTTGTTTGGATTTTGGTTTTTATTTGGTTATTTGACTTTGAGTTGGGATTCCATGAAGTTCTCCTGGGGTAGTTTGAATTTGTCATGTTCCTGCTTCAGTCTTTCATGAAATTGGTCCTCATAATAACTACTTTGATTAATGAATCTGTGCATTATCAAATGAGAATGGATTCTTTCCTGGCCCACCTAATCTGTTCTCTTCCCCCCACACATAGCTCCTCAAGAAGGCAGATTTCTCAGGCTGGCCTGACCTGTTATGCGTCTCCCTAGTATTCGTGGCTGTTATTGCCTGCAATCACCTTTAGCGTGACTATAGTAAAGCTCTCCTGCCACGTGGTATTGTGATACTTCTATACTGAATTAATTTGCTTTTGATTTATGTCTCATTGGTGTAGGAAACCAACAAGAATCTAAACATAAGCATCACCTACACCCCCCCCCCCCCCCTAGAAATAACACGTGCCTACAAGTAGAAATCATGGCTGACATTTAAGATCTAGGGTTCCACCTGGGACCTGGTTGAGGATCTCTGCATCCACTTCCATCAGTTACTGAGTGAGAGTTCCAGCCACTACTGTTAGGGTGCTTGGCCATCTGATCACCAGACTAGGTCAGATCAAGCTTTCTCTCGACCATTGCCAGTAGTCTACAGTGGATGTATCACTGTGGATTCTGGGGACCTCTCTAGCACTTTGCTTCTTTCTGTTGTCATGTGGTCTTCATTTATCATGGTCTTATTACTTATTCTCCCTTTCTGTTCTTGATCCAGCTAGGATCCCCTGCTCCGCTAAGATCTTTTTCCCTCATACCTTGCCCTCCATTATTCCCACTGTCGTGCAAGTTGTTCATGTAGATCTCATCCAATTCTCTGTCATTGGGTGATCCCTGTGTCTTTCCTAGGCTCCCATTTTGTAGGAGTCTAATTGTGGAGAAAGAGGAGGGACTGTAAGTGTGTGAATTGTTGAGACCAAGATTGGAAAAGCACAGGGACAAATAGCCAAACTAATGGAAACCACATGAATTATGAACCAAAAGCTGTGGAGCCCCCAAATGGATCAGGCCCTCTTGATAAGTGAGACAATTGAATAGCTTGAACTGTTTGGGAGGCACCCAGGCAGTGGGACCTGGACCTGTCCTTAGTGCATGAACTGGCTGTCTAGAACCTTGGGCTTACACCAGGGACACTTTGCTCAGCCTGGGAAGGAAGGGACTGGACCTGCCTGTCCTGAATCCACCAGGATGAATTGAATCACCAGAGGAGTTCTTGGCCCTGCAAGAGATGGGAATGGAGGGGAGTGGCTGGGAGGAAGGTGGGGGAGGGCGGTAGGGGGAAGGATGGGGAACCCATGGCTGATATGTAACTATTTAAAAGAATCAAAAAAAAGTAAAAAAAAATAAAAAGAATCTAGGTTCTACTCTAAGAGAAGAGGCAAGGTGTCTATCCAGCTTAAACTCCCAACTGAGTTCCTTAAAATTATTATTGTTACTATTATTATTATTTTGAGAAACATTTTCTTGTATCCCAGGCTGGTCTGCTACACAGTGTGTACTTAAGGATGACTTTTAGTGTCTGCCTCTGCCTTCTGAGTACTGGAATTACAGGCATATGACACCACACCTGATTATCTGTCATACTGAAGATAGAACCCCAGGGCCTAGTACATGCTAAGCAAGGACTCTGCAACCTGAGATAGAGCTCTTTCCATTCTTTTTTCCTTTTCAAAAATGGGGCCACTTAGTATTGGTGTCCCTGGAATTAAGTTTTTAAGTGATGCTGTCCTTGATCTTCTGATCCAATGCTTCCAACTTCCACTATGATTAACCTCTCTAAAAGTATACCCCTTTAAATAACAGATTATCATATTTAATGTGCTTTGGGGGATGGAGGATGAAGGCCTGTTTGGACAGTGAGTGCCTGCCATTTAAGGCAGGATTTCAATGAGGAAGAAACAGAAACTCATATTGGACCCATTCTGCTTTGTGATTAATATATTCAGTATGAATGAGAAGAGTAAGAAATCATAAAGGCAAGGCAATGATGTTCCAAAAAATGAAATACAGAAAAAGACTCCTGGTAATCTCAATGGAATGAATCAATTATTTAAAGTCAAGGGATTGGTACTATGCCAATGATTAAAAAAAAAAATAGAGAAGTAGCTTACCTGTTGTCTACATGCCTTTTAAAAACCCTGTGTTTAGGCCATGCCTTGGTGGCACATTCCCTTAATTCCAACACTTAGGAGTTAGGAAGAAGTTGTGAGTTCCAGGTCAGTATGGTCTACACAGTGAGTTCCAGGACAGCCAGAGCCATTACTCACAGAAACACTGTCTGACAAAAAAAAAACAAAATCCTAAAAAGCAAAAAAAATAAACAAACAAATATCACCAAACAAACCAACTACAACAACAAAAACCTGGGTTTAAGCAGGATTATGTCAGCATCCCCTTGGAGGTAGACCACTGTACTTTTCTAGGATCATACTGTAAATGTTTGATCTGAAACATTGATAATGTGCTCAAAACACAGAACACTGAAAATACAACCATACTTATGACCTTGCATAAAATTCAACTGCATGTGGATCAAACACATCAACATAAAACCACATATACTGAACCTAATGAAAAAGAAAGTGGGGAATAGTCTTGATCTCATAGACTCGGGAAAGGACTTCAAAACAGACCACCGAATCGACAGTCACTAAAAGCAACAATTAATAAATGGAACTGAAAAGCATCTGTTTCATTAAGGACACCATCACAAGGGACAAAGTGACAACCTACAGAATAGTGAAAGATTTTTGCCAACTACACACACTATAGATGGATAATATCTTAAATGAGTGATGAACTCAAAAAAAAAAAAAAAAAACAAACAAACCTGGACATCAGGAAAGGAATTAACTCAGTTAGAAATGGGACATAGAGTTAACAGAGAATTCAAGAAAGGGAAAACACAACCTCCACTTCAGGATGCCTTCATCCCTACATCCACACTTCCTAATCCTCAGAGCCCCAGAGAGGAAGATTAGAGAAGCTCTGACAAAAGCCTGGCTAACACCCAAAAGTTTCACTACAGCAACCAAACCATCTGCCTTTTTGGCCCTGGTGTTCTCAAAGGCAGTTTCTAAATGGCGCCTATGATCTAATCAAACTAGGGTTGAGCTTTCCAGGATCTGGCAATGACCTTGGAGACAAAGGAAATTTCCTGAGGGCGAATCAATAGGCTCTTGGACTCCTCTCCTGTGAGCCCTGTGATTCGTAGGGATTTAATTCCAACCCTGGAAAGATGCTACAATGGAGCCAGAGCATGAATGATTCACAGTCGGTGCCTTCTTTCTTTAGGATTCCACCAACTCAGTTTGGAATAATCCTTATCTGAACCATATTCTAGGTATAAGACTCAAATAAATTTACATACTGGACATCTTCACTCATCTAGGATTTATTAAGTTACATTTAATCTTTAGTTTTCCTCATCCTCATTTTACACACTCTTTGGAATCTATCTTAACATACTCATTATGATTCCTCATCGCTCTCTAATTACTAAATCTGTCTCAATGGTCAAACAACTGGCTTGCCACATAATAATACAAAACTTCCTTTACCTGCCAGTCCTCTTAAGAGTTAACCCAGGGTTTCTCTGTTTAACATTGGAGCCTGTCCTGAAATGCACACTGTAGTTGAGGCTACCCTGTAACTTTCAGAGACATGCCTGCCTCTGCCTCCTGAGTGTTAACATCAAAGATGTGTGCCACCAATCCCTCCCTGGATTCCCCATGAACTTTCTAAAAAGGAAGAAGGAAAGAACAAAAGGGAGAGCATTGAAAAAGGAATAATTCTTGAAGAAATTGCAGTTGAGGTGAATAAGACAAAAATGAGCTGAAGAAAATTCTCAAGGAATTATTAGGAATTTTTTAATGTTGATATTTGCTAAATCACAGATTGATATCATTACTGTTCAGTTGAAAAAGGTAAACCGAAAATATAGGCACATCACAAAATATTTAGAAACAGTGAAATATTGTAGTAAAATGGCTCTTTATTTTTTAAGATTCTGTTCTCACTGTATATTCCAAGAAAGCTTTGAACTAAAACTCCTCCAGCTTCAACAGCCCATTCCCAAGGACTCTTGGATTAAGGTGTGACCTACACACCCAGATAAGATGTGTGACTCAGGAGAACTTGTTGTGGAGGATTGTTTTGTGAGTATTGGCCATAGATTTAATTGAATCTTCCATCCAATCAGAGTACTGCTGTTTACGTGGGTGTGGTCTCTAGAGAGTATATAATGACATTCCAGAGTCTAGCGAGTTTCATTCTCCTCTAGACCAGACAGAGTGTGTTCTCAACCTTCTGGCTCCTAGACTGCTAGATCGTTCTTGGCCACACATTGAGGATCGCACACTGAGGTGAGCTAATATTGTTGTGTCCGCTCCAGACACTGCTGAGACCAGAGACAATTCCGCGGGAAATGGAGTCAGACATCTCACAAGCCTTCCGGGAAGAACTCACCTGCCTCATCTGCCTGAGCTACCTTACAGATCAGTCACCATCAGCTGCGGCCACAGCTTCTGTCGAGCCTGCCTGCACCTATCCTGGGAGGACAGCCAACTTCCAGTCCACTGCCCTATGTGTCGGGAACCGTGCCAGCAGAAGGAAATGAGAACCAACGTTGTTCTGAAGAAGCTGGTGTCCATTGCCAGACAAGCCAGCCTCAATGAAGGACCTGAGCTCTGAGGAGCATAAGTGTGTGACCCACAAGGAGACAAAGAGGATCTTCTGCGTTTGAGAGCAGGATCTTCCTCTGTCAACCATGCTCTAACTCCCATGAGCACAGAGGTCACACACATTGTCCCATTGAGGCAGCAGCTGACGCTGAAATGGAAAGACTTCTGAAGCAGATGGCATCTCTATGGGAGAAGATCCAAGAAAACGAAGAGAATATCCAGGCAGAGAACAGAACAACAACTTTGTGGATGGACTATGTGACTCTGCGGAACAAATGATCAGGACAGAGTATAGGGAGCTGCATCCATTCCTCTGTGAGAGGAAGCCAAACATATCGAGTGGTGTGAGAATGGAAGGCCAATGTGGTTTAGGGAAACTGAGGAAGAGTGAGGCCATGATGGTCCAAAAGAGCAAAGAACTAAGACAAATGTACCAGGAGCTG
>NW_023413932.1:0-3729 GCF_903995425.1 Onychomys torridus | reverse complement strand
ATGCAAACAAAAAATTTCTGTTAGGGTCGACGTACAAAACAGAGAGCTTCACTCTGATATCGGGTCATAAATGAAGCTTTACTTTAACACGAGCTCGTGGGGCACCAGAGAGAGGACAAGCTGGTGACCCGAGTTTCAGGCTCACAGGCCTTTTATGAGGCAGTTCTACCAGGGCAGGGGAGTGGGGTCACCCCGAGTGCAGACACCTGGACGCCAGATGACTCTGCGGTCTTTCTCAGAGTCTGGGTAGGTAAAGGAATTCCAAGCTTATCTAGCAAGGGGTTATTTGGCAAGCATTCTTCCTAAGTGATTTATCTTGCAAACACAACCCCAGGGGTTATTTGGCAAGCATCCTGTTAGCACAGCATAGTGGGCTAACTTTTCTGATATGGGGCGTGGGGGCAGAGTGCAGTATTTCCCACTGAATCTGCAATTAGCAGAGCTAGTGGGAGGGGCTTGTTTCCCTTACAATGGCCTTTCACTTTCTTAGAGGGGAGAGTGTGTATGAGTTTTTAGGCAGTATCTCTCAGTTGTCTGGGCTGTTCTTAAACTCACATGTAGCCCTCAAACTCATGATCCTCCTGCCTCAGCCCCCTGAGTACCTGGATCTCAGGTTTTCACGACCAAGTGTGGAAGCTAGGACACAGAGAGGCTTAACTACCCTTCAAGGGGCACACAGCTAGTAACCAGAGGTGCATGGCAGGGCCAGAATGTTCCTAGGGTTGGTGGCAATTCAGAACCTTCCTGGAGGTGGAAAGCTATGAGCTCAGCATGGAAGGGTGGGGAGAGCCCCAGGACCCAAGCCTATTTGGGGTCTAAATGTCCCAAGAGTCACTTGTGGGCTTGGGCTTCAGGTGCAGCGTGAGGCACTGTTTATGAAGAGTGAGAGGCATGATGCCGAGGCCCAGCTGGCCACGGCTGAGCAGCAACTCCAGGGGCTTCATACAGAGGCCAAGAGGGCACGCCAGGCCCAGAGCCATGCCCAGGAGGACCTGGACAAGGCCAAGGAGAAGGACAAGAAGGTGGGATCCCTCCTGCTCACTGTTGGGGCCCACTATGCCTAGGTTACCCAGAACTAAAGAACCTTCTGGCCCCTGCTGTCATGTGACACCAGCCCATTTATCACATGGCAAAGTGGGTCACAGAAGATGCTCCAAATGGCAGTTGTAACCATAGTAACTGGTGTGGCTCGCTCACTGTTCTCTCTAAATTTATCCATTGGAAAGTAACAAGGAACAGAGAGGGGGGGGGGGGGGGCTAATCTCACCTCATACAAGGTCACGCCACTAAATGGACCATAAACTGAGATTCCCAACCCAGAATTTACCCAATCTGGATCTTTTAGAAGATTATTAAGTTAATTGTTCTTCTTTAGTTGGAGTCTAGGGCATGCATGTGTGGAGGTCAGAGGACAACTTGCCTGCATCTGTTTTCTCCTTCAACCATGTGAATCCCAGGGATTGAACTCAGTAGAGATACAGGCTTGTCAGCATGTGCCATTACCCATAGAATCATCTCATGGCCCCCCAATTATATCATTTTTCTGTGTGTTCTTTGTGTGCATGTACAAGTGTGAAGGTCGCAAGTCAACCTTGGGCATTACATAACATGAGATTAAAATCCAAGTTGTGCTTATGGGACTGGAAGAGCAGGGTGTTTTTCTATGAAAGGCCAAAAAGAGAAAGCGCTTGCAGAGCTGGAGGCTGTGTCTGCTTCCTGTTTGCTGTGAGCAGACAGGGCAATGTGTCGATAAAACTTTATTGATAGACAGCCAAATGTTATTTGGAATCCCTCCAAGGGTCACAAAATAGACTTTCTTTGGGTTTCTTTTTTCCACCCCACACATTTGAAAACTTGAGGAACGTTTTTCAGCACTTCGGCTGTACAAGTACAGTTCCCATTTCAGTTCAGCTCCTGGCCCAAATCAGTGACCCTTTACCCAGCTGCCTAGCCGAGGAGAAGAGGTCCCTGTCCCCTGCCTGTTCGCTCATGGAGTTCCCCCACGCCTCCAGATCACAGAACTGTCCAAAGAAGTCTTCACACTGAAGGAGTCTCTGAAGATGCAGCAGACAGCCCCTGCAGGTTCCCAGGAGGAAGGCCTGCATGCCCAGGTGGCAGCCATGCAGCAGCAGATGAAGGAGCCACTCTGCAGCAGGGGAGGGGTTATGGGAGCAGTCAGGGTACAGACAGGGATGGCTGGCAGGATCCAGGCTGGTCAGGGCACCACAGGGTCATTTCCTTGACTCAGGCATCAGCAGCCACCAAACATGGGGTTTTACCTCTGGTTGAGGTATGTGGGTTTGTCTCGATGTGGATGGGCCTCACCTTCCAATTTCTCTTCCCATTCCTCTCCACCCCCCTCCCACTTCCATCGCCTCCCTCCCTTCCACCTTTCTTTTGAGCTAGGGTCTCATGCAGCCCAGGCTGACCTTGAGCATCAGATCCCTCTGTCTCTCCCATGTCCACAGGCAAAGGCCCTGGAGCACGGTGCTGTGGTGACTCTATACCATACTCATCTCCTGTATGCTGTTCAGGTGAGTCCCCTGCCTCTTGACTCATCACAGGGTGCCACTGCCTGGGACTCAGTTTGGGACAGGCTTGTGGATTCTGGGAACATCTCTCTGTATAAACCTGTCTTGTGAAGTGTTGACTCCCTTGGGTTTGAGTAGGGAGATTTCCAGGGCACAGGGGAGGACCCAGCCAGTGCACCAGGGTTTGCCTCTAACTTTGTCCCCACCACAGGGAGAGATGGATGAGGACATGCAGTACATCCTCAGCCAGATCCTGCAGATGCAGTGGCTGCAGGATCAGGGCTGCTGAGGACACAGCTCAGCTGTTCAGTCTCCAACCTTCACCTCTGTAAGCTGAAGCTACAGAGACCACCTTCCCCATTACCCAGGGTGATGAATGGGACTCATCATGCACTGGGAGGCCAGCCTGAGAACTTACCAATGGTGCCCAGCTGACCCATCACTCCATGGCTACCAACACTCCCCATCTGATATGTTACAACTAATAATATTGCCACCTACATCACAACTGTCCAGCCAGGAGTGTAAGCTCACTGCAAGAGG
Source organism: Onychomys torridus (assembly GCF_903995425.1). NCBI lineage: Eukaryota > Metazoa > Chordata > Mammalia > Rodentia > Cricetidae > Onychomys > Onychomys torridus. The sequence goes on along the minus strand of NW_023413932.1, from coordinate 655 downwards.
GAGACATAACCAGTGTGGAACATGCGCTGAGGGCAGGTATGGTGCAGGGGAGTTCAGAAGAGAGTCTGATATTCTGGACCTAAAACACAGTTATGGCAATAAATATGAGTGTGATGCCTTATTTAAAGAAACCAGGAAATAGTGCTGCAGCTCGAGTAAAGCGCCCACCTAGAATCTGGAGGTGAGGGCTGGGGACATGGTCAAGGTGGAGCCCAGAATCCCCCAGTCAGGGGTTTGGGGCGTGGTCAGGGTGGAGCCCTCCCTAAAATCACCAGTGAGGGTTGGGGGCATGGTCATGGTGGAGCCCCGCCTAGAATCCCCAGTGAGGGGCTGGGGGCGTGGTCAGGGTGGAGCCCTGCATAAAATACCCCAGTCGGACTGGGGAGGTGGTCAGGGGGGAGGTCTGCCATTGCTCTGGAGGCAGTGAGACCTGGGACAATGGAGCTCATATTTTAGGTGGACTGAAATCTAATGCTATAGCCAACTTTATTCAGAGCCCCAGACAATATAAGGTCAGAGGGTTAAGAAAGGTCACAGGATAGCCAAGGCTGGACAAAGAAAGCCTTTTTCTAAAACCAAAACCAAAAAAAAAAAAAGGCTGTAGCTGGAAGTTTTCCTGTGTCCCAGCCCTGATGTCCCACAGCTGCTTATAAAT
>NW_023413931.1:0-23717 GCF_903995425.1 Onychomys torridus | reverse complement strand
AATAAATAAATCTAAAAAAAAAAAAAAAGAAAGACGTCAAAACTGTGCCATGAAAAAAGAAAGCATCTTCAACAAATGATGCTGGCATAACTACATGTCAACATGCAGAAGATTGCAAAATCTGTCGCTATGCACAAAACTCAAGTCCAAGTGGATCAAAAACCTTAACATAAATCCAGTTACACTGAACTTGATAGAAGAGAAAGTAGGAAGTAGTCTGGAACGAATTGGCACAGGAGATCACTTTCTAAATATAACACCAATAGCACAGACACTGAGAGCGACAATTAATAAATGGGACCTCCTGAAACTGAGAAGCTTTTGTAGAGCAAAGGACATCATCGTCAATAAGAACAAATGACAGCCTACAGAATGGGAAAAGATCTTCACCAACCCCAAATCTAAGAGAGCTGATCTCCCAAATATATAAAGAACTCAAGAACTAGGCCGTCTGGATACAGAAGATGCTTGTATGACTTGAACTGTTTTGTGGGGGACACCCAGGCAGGGGAATTGGGATCTGTCCCTGGTTTATGTTCAGGCTTCTGGAATCCGGTGCCTGTGGTGTGACTCCTTGCACAGCCTTGGTGTAGTGGGAAGGTGCTTGAACCTGCCTAGGCTCAGTGTACTGGGCTCTGCTGACTCCCCATGGGAGACCTCAATTTGGGGGAGGTGGGGATGCGGGGTGACTTTGGAAAGAGGGCTTGGGGGTGGGAGCAGGAAGGAGGGGGCTCTGTGGATAGCATTGGAGTGAGTAGAAAATTTCTTAATAAAGAAAAATGAAAAAACAAACAAACAAAAAGACTTTTATCATTAAGGGATCATGTGTTTGTCAAAGCCTTTTTTTTTGCAGCTCATGAGATGGTCAAGTTATTTACTTATTTACTTATATATTTACTTATTTATTTATTTTTACTTTGAGTTTGTTTGTATGGTTGAGTACATAGATTGATTTTAGTTTGTCAAACCATCCTAGCATCTCTGTATAAAACCAACTTGATCATGATCTTTTTTATATGTTCTTGGATTTGATTTGTGAGTACTTTATTGAATATTTTTCCATCTGTGTTTATGAGGGAAATTGGTCTGTAATTCTCTTTCCTGATTCTTTGTGTGGTTTTTAAATCAGACTGACTGTGGTCTTAAAAAATTAATTTGGCAGTGTTCCTTCTCTTTTTATTTTCTGGAATAATTTGAGGAGTATTGGCATTAACTTTTCTTTGAAGGTCTGTTAGAATTCTGAGCTAAAATCATGTGGCCCTGGGATGTTTTTTTTATTTTGATTGTGAGATTTTAATGACTTCTTCTATTTCTTTGGGGGTTCTAGCTCTATTTAAAATGTTTATCAGATTTTGATTTAAAATTAGTATATGGCATGTATCAAGAAATGTCCCAATTTTATGGAATAGAGATTTTAAAGTATCACCTAATGAGTCTTTAGTTCTCCTTGGTGTTTGATTTTATGTCCCCCTTATTCTTCCTGATTTTATTAATAAGGATATTATCTTTCTCTTTTTCTTATGTTGTATAAGGGTTTATCTGTCTTGTTGATCTCAAGAGCCAACTCTTTGTTTCTATTGTGTTGATTTCAGTCCTTAGTTTATTTCTTGGTATCTCCTTCTCTTTGGTGTGCTTGCTTGTTTTTGTTCTAGAGCTTTCAGGTGTGCTGCTAAGTTGCTTTAGTAAGATTTATCCATTTTTTATATAGGCAATTATTTCTACAAGCTTTCCACCTAAACTCACTTCCATTAAATCCCGTAAGTTTTAGTATGCTTGCATTCATTTTCATTGAATTCTAGGATGTCTTATTTCTTCCTTTATTTCCGTCTTGGACTCATTAGTTATTCAGTAGGTAATTGTTCAGTTTCCATGAGTTTCTAGGCTTTCTGTTGCTTCCATTCTTGTGGAAATCAAGCTTTAATCCATGGTAGAGTCATAGGATGAAAGGGGTAATATCAATTTTCTTATATCTTTTGAGATTTGCATTGTGATGATGTATGTGGTCAATTTTGGAAAAAGTCTGAGAAGAAGATATATTTTAATTTTGTTTTTGGGTGAAATATTCTCAAGATACCTCTTATTTCCATTTGGTTTATAATGTCTGTTAGCTTCAGTATTTGTCCAATGACATATTCATTGGTGAAAGCAGGGTATTGAAGTCTCCCAATATTAATGTCTGAGTCTTGATGTGTGATTTAAGCTTTATTAATGTTTCTTTTATAAACAAGGGTGCCCTTGCTTTGAGGTCATTTATGTTAACTATTGAAACATCACCTTGATGGATTTTTCCTTTGATGAATATGAAGTCTCCTTCCCCAGCTATTTGATTAATTTTGTTTTGAAGTATATTTTGCTAGATATTGGAAAGGCTGCATCAGCCTTTTATTTTTATTTTTTCAACCCTTTATTCTGAGCTGATGTCTATCTTTGAAGTTGAGGTTTTTCTTGTATGCTACAGAAAGTTGGGTCCTGTTTTCACATTCGCTCTGTTTTCTGTATCTTTTTATGGGGAAATTATATTCATTGAGACTGAGAGATATCAATGATCAATGACTGTTAATTCATGTTGTTTTCTTTTCGATGTTGCTGTTGTTATTGGTGGTGGTTCTCTCTCTCTCTCTCTCTCTCTCTCTGTGTGTGTGTGTGTATGTGTGTGTGTGTGTGTTTCCCTTCTTTTGGGTTTGCTTGTATGAGCTTATGTATTTCCTGTGTTTTCCTGGGTGTAGCTAAACCTCTTTGGGTTGGAGTTTTCTTTCTAGTATCATCTGGAGGGCTGGATTTTTAGATAGACATTGTGCAAGTTTCACTTTATCCTGGGAATATCTAGTTTTCTTCATATACAGTAATTCAAAGTTTTTCTGGGTATAGTAGTCTCTGCTCCATCTGAGGTTTCTTAGAGTCTACAGGACACTTGTCCATGAACTACATACAGGCTGTGAGAGTCTCCATTGAGAAATTAGGTGTAATTCTAATAATTCTACCTTTAAATGTTATTTGCACTGTTTCTCTTGCAGTTCTTAATTTTCTTTCTTAGTTCTGTATGTTTAATTTTTATTATTATGTAGCAATAGGCTTTTTTTCTGGTCTTATCCTTTTGATGTTTTGTATGCATCTTGTACTTTTATAGGCATTCCATTCCTTTGGTTAAGTAAATTCCTTACATGATTTTGCTGAAAATATTTTTTGGCACTGGAGCTGTGATTGCTCTCTTATTTCTATTCCTGTTTTTCTTAGGTGTGGTCTTTTCATAAAGCCCTAGATTTCCTGGACATTTTGTGTCTAAATTTGTTTTTATACTTAACAGTTTCTTTGACCAAAGAATGTGGTGATATTTTATTTGTACTGAAATGTGATTTTATTTGTATGTTAATAAAGTTACCTTGGGGTCAACCTGGAGGACTGTACAGACAGGCAGTGACAAGGAGGTCATGTGGATAGGTTTTACAACCGATGAGAAGGCAGAACAGAAAGTCTATAAAAAAGACAAGGCACAGGAAGTAGATCTCTTGTGGAGAAGAAAGACAGCAGCAGCAGTAAAGGGTAAGGTTTTCAGCTCTCAGTTATTGCTCTGACCTCTTGGCTATTAACTTTGCATTTGGCTCTGTGTTTCTTATTTAACAAGATGGTTACATCTACATCTGGCACCCAACGTGGCAAGAATTCATTAAAAATCCGTTTGGCTTGGCAGTGGGTCTGGCTTCCCGCCTGGGTGGGCCCGGCTCCCTAGCTTGGGCCTTGCTTGGTTTAGGACTCAGGCCCAACCGACCTTAGCTACAAGCCATTACCACCACAGCTGGAGTTACTTGCTTAAAAAGCCAGTGCTATGAACAACTCAGGCCTCCCAGAGCTACTGCTAATTGCAGTAGCTACATGCAACTGCAGATAGGCTGCTTTTGGCTGAAACACAACACACGTGGTCAAAACTCAAGGAAGCCAGAGCCCAGGCTCAACTTGGCTCAAACAGGAACACATGGTTGGATTCAAGCTTTTAGCTAGAACATGGACACACACACACACAGACACACACACACACACACACACACACACACACACACACACATATATATATGTATATAATTCACATCAGATCCTATACTCGTCTGCCAGGCCCTCTAGCACAAGGTAATGATGAGTCTGATAAATTATTGATAGGAAATGTGCTGGAGACCTTAGCATTTCATAAAAAACATGTCAATAGTAAAGGTTTAAAAAAAGTTTCCTCCATAACCTGGCAACAAGCCAAGGAAATTGTAAAGACATGTTCTACTTGTTCCTTCTACAATCAGATGCCATTACTAGCAGAATGTAACCCAAAGGGTACTCAGAGGAATGAAATCTGGCAGATGGATGTATTTCACTTTGCGGAATTTGGAAAATTGAAATATGTACACCATACCATGGATACTTATTCAGGATTTCAATGGGCGACTGCTTTGAGTTTTTAAAAAGCTGATTCAGTAATCACTCATTTGCTAGAAGTTATGGCCATCATGGGTATACCTGCACAAATTAAAACTGACAATGCTCCAGTATATGTCTCTGGTAAAATGAAACAGTTTTTTGCTTATTACAATATAAAGCATATTACAGGTATATCACATAATCCTACAGGCCAAGCAGTTATAGAAAGATCAAACAGAACTCTAAAGGACATGCTAACTAAACAGAAAGTGGTAACAAAACCCCCAGAAATAGACTGCATAATGCTCTATTAACTTTGAATTTTCTCAATGAGAAAGGAACAATAGGTGTAGAGAGACATTGGATAATAGAAAAAACTACAGAATTAAATCAGCCTATATACTTCAAGGATGTGCTGACCTCAGAATGGAAACCAGGATATGTGTTACGTTGGGGAGTAGGTTTTGCTTTTGTTTCTTCAGGGGAAGATACTCTGTGAATACCATCAAAATTGATCAAGGTTCGATTTGAACAAGAGAGACCTCTTAATTAGAGGTGATAGTTCATCAACCAACATGGCCATCCAATTAAAACTAACTTATACCATTAACACATGCCTTTTCATTTCATCAGATATAACTTGCCAAAAGGGAACCTCCCCAAAATTAGTCTTGGGGAAGGTTTATTTATTTATTTTTTTGTCTTTTTTGACAATGAAGGCTAAGGAATCTGAAGAACACTGGACAAATGAGACAACTGAAGAAAAAGGACAAATCATCTGTCCCAGGAAAAAGAGTAAAATGGTCAATTGGTATATCATCTACAAAATTTCATAAGTCTTCCTAAATGTTTGTTTCTGCTCTTCTCTAAAATAATTAACACTGTTGGTCTTGTAGTCCCAGTTCAATTAAAATTTAAACCTGACTTTGGAGTTGGAGAATGTCTCTCCCCTTCTCTAAATCCAAGCATGTTGTTAAAAGGTGTGACGGCCGGTTTCCCGACTTCCTCCCAGGGCGGAGCCCTGGGTTGTTTACCACATCGGCTCTCCTGCTCAGATGGCGCTGACTTCCTCCTAGGGCGGAGCCCTGGGTTGTTTACCAAGTCGGCTCTCCTGCTCAGATGGCGCTGACTTCCTCCTAGGGCGGAGCCCTGGGTTGTTTACCAAGTCGGCTCTCCTGCTCAGATGGCGCTGACTTCCTCCTAGGGCGGAGCCCTGGGTTGTTTACCAAGTCGGCTCTCCCGTTCAACTCCGCCCAGTAACAGCAATGCACCAATCCCAATGCGCCTAGTGTATCAGGCCAGCAGAGCACGCCCACATCCGGTATAAAAGCCCGTCAACTGCCGTGGTCGGGACCCCTCACCTCCAGCTCTCCCTCAACCAAGCAGCGCTTCAATAAACCGTGATTGGAGAAGAATCCTTGTGTCGTGGCTTTCTTCCCCGCTGGCCGGGGCTCGCCGCAGCTGGTGCCGAAACCCGGGAAACTTGGACACCGGGAATCTTAGACACCGAGTGAGGGGTCAAAGAGGATTCAGAACTCAACACACGGAGCGGTGACGTCGTTAAATCCCAGGTAAATTGGGAACCTGCGACAAAAGCAGGGTTAAAGGAAATCCCAGGTAAATTGGGAACCTGCGACAAAAGCAGGGTTAAAGGAATTCCCAGGTGAATTGGGAACCCGCGACAAAAGCGGGCAGGTTTTTGCTCTTCTCTGTAAAGAGAGAGCGGGAACAAAGGGCTAGTCGATAGAGAAGGGAGAATTAATATTCTTTAGTCTATTTAATTTAAACAAATATTTTGCTCTCAGGTATGCTGACTGCTGGGATTGATCCGCTTGTGTTTGCTCTAGTGTTCTTTTTTATGGTAATTGTTGTTCTTTTCTGCTGTTTTTTCCTACGTAATGTGGAAATTATTAGGGAGGGATGCAAGACACTGATCAAACACCAGGACAGTCTATCGGAATCGGATTCTAAAGGAGAGAACTTGAGTAGGCCTAAAAAGAAGAAAGAAAAGAATAGAGAAAAGGAAAGTAAAGAAAATAAACAAGAAAAAGAAAAAAATTTAGAAAAGAAAGGGAACTCCTTATATCCAGTATTAAAAGAGTTTGCAAAACTTGATTTTTCTGATGGTGAGTTAGACCCTGATAAGGAGAAAGATTTAGAGGAAGTTGCCGCTGAGTACGAGAAAGAAAGAGATGGGCGGCGGCGACCCCCTCCTTATAATGTTTCTGCTGGGATGAATGTGGGACCAACGGCGCCTTCGGGACCACGCCCATCCCCGGCACCGCCTTCGTGTTTGCAGACAGGTGGAGGTTGCCATCTTATCAGGAGGAACACCTGGGCACGATTAGCTTCCGCGTTCCCAGTTTTTGAAGACCCACAAACAAACAATAGGTATCATGACCCTGTGCCTTATAAACAATTAAAGGATCTGGTGGAGGCTGCTCGAGCCTACGGAGTAACAGCTAGTTATACTTTAACTTTGTTGACTAGGCTCACTACACAGGCTATGACTCCAACAGACTGGTTTGAAATAGCTAGAGCATGTCTGTCTACAGGACAGTACTTGGATTTCAAATCTATAGTCACAGATAGAGCTCAGGCACAAGCTAGAATTAATCTTCAAAATAATCGACCACAGTGGACAGCCGACATGCTACTAGGCCAAGGACAATGGACTGTGAATCAGATGGCATATCCTATTGAAGTTTATCAACAAATAAATGACATTTATTCTAAGGCTTGGAAGTCATTACCAAATAAAGGAGAGGTTTCAGGGAACTTAACTAAGATCATTCAAGGACCCAATGAACCTTTTTCAGATTTTGTAGCTAGAATGTTGGAGGCAGCAGGAAAGATATTTGGGGATGTAGAAACAGCTATGCCTCTGGTTCAACAATTAGTATATGAGCAAAGCACAAAAGAATGCAGAAGAGCTATTACCCCGTGGAAAGGAAAGGGATTGGAAGCTTGGTTAAAGGCCTGTAGAGAGATTGGAGGACCGCTAAGTAATGCTGGCCTAGCGGCGGCAGTCCTCACAGCCACACAAGCTGCGTTACGAGTGAATTAAGGTTGAACTATATATATCACCATACATGTTAATTCGAATGATTCTGTAAAGAGTTTGTGTTGAGTTGTAAGACTGGGAGAATTGTGACTATGTATAGCAATATTTATGTTAACCTGTTAATGGTAATGATGAAGCTAAGGGATTCTTTAAGTTTGCAATTGTATTAAGTTTTGGTTTAAACAGTTGTCCAGTTATCTTTTAGGCAATTGGACGGGAAGAGCAAATTGATACCCTTTGGCAGATTGCCCAGCTCGGCTGTCAAGAATTCGACAGCCTGATGGAACAACTGAGGGTGGCTATCGTCACGGTGAACTCGACCCAGGTGGACACCAGACTGGCAGAGGGATTAACTTCCTGGATTTCTTCTGCCCTTTCCCTGTTTAAGGAGTGGGTGGGGGTGGATATATTGTTGGCATGTTTGGCGCGATAATCTTAGCGGGATTTGTGTTGGTGTTGTTCTTGCTGTGCCGCTTAGCCCGAAGTCGCAGGCTGGAGAAGGTTGCAATTGCTAGAGCGCTGGCAGCGTTGGAAGCAGGCACTTCTCCCCAAGTATGGATAAGCATGCTCAAAGAAGCCTAATACAATGCCCTTGCACCTGGAGGCATTTTGCCATTGCACCCAGAGGGATTGTAGATGGTCTTCGGAGTTATTGGGCTTTTGCACTGCCTTTGCACCTCCGAGGGTTTGTCCCATTGCACTGGAGAAGGAGTGCTTATCTAGCCCTAGGCCTCCCTTGATCGGTCCACACATCATGAGGTGGGGACCTGAACGGGAATAAGTCCTCTATTCTCCATTACTAAACAAAAGGGGGGAACTGTGACGGCCGGTTTCCCGACTTCCTCCCAGGGCGGAGCCCTGGGTTGTTTACCACATCGGCTCTCCTGCTCAGATGGCGCTGACTTCCTCCTAGGGCGGAGCCCTGGGTTGTTTACCAAGTCGGCTCTCCCGTTCTACTCCGCCCAGTAACAGCAATGCACCAATCCCAATCCGCCTAGTGTATCAGGCCAGCAGAACACGCCCACATCCTGTATAAAAGCCCGTCAACTGCCGTGGTCGGGGCCCCTCACCTCCAGCTCTCCCTCAACCAAGCAGCGCTTCAATAAACCGTGATTGGAGAAGAATCCTTGTGTCGTGGCTTTCTTCCCCGCTGGCCGGGGCTCGCCGCAAAAAGGAAAATGCAAATTTCCTGTATCATACCAGAAGAAAGAGCCATCTTCTGACAAAGGACAGGAGAAAAACCAAATTAATTAAGGGACTATTCTATTACTAATCTTAATTCTTTGATTATATTCTGATTCTTTAAACTTTTCTTAAAGTATGAATTTTATATCAAAATTTACAAGATATATATACCTTTTAAACTTCATTAAGATAATAAGGGTCATATAGAGTACTAACTAATTTTAGAAAAAAGGCTTCAATTAGCTGCCTATACATGTCTTTGTTTTCAAGTCTCTTATCAGTTTTCTGCAGGAAATCACAGCCAGGCCTAACATCAACTGAAATCTCCAGGAAGAAGATGGGGCCCCACAATGACAATTCCATGTAGACAATAATAATATCACTAAGCTGACAAACACCATCTAGAGATCAGCTTTGGAATACAAAGTACTCAGAACAATTTTGAGAGAGCTAGCTGTGATGATCCAGTTTCAAAGACTATTTAAATAAGGACTTGAGATAAACCCTGAACTTTGGCATTATAGATAACAAAGAATATATTTACCTTTCCTAGAGTTTGACAATTAACCCCAAATTTTTCTTTTCAGAATAAGATACATACCTTCACCCATACCCTGCAGGAAGCAATTTTAAAAAATATGAAACCACATTTCCAAAGAGGTGATGTGGGGTGGGTGGCTTTTTGATCTTTTAATGGGTTTTGGGTCTGGGATAATTTTTATTGTTTAGGAGGGTTGATTACAAGTTGTTATTAAGGGATAGGAAAAGGGCTAAGTGAAGGAGATTAGAATTAAGGTTCTTGTTTACAAAAAAAAGAAAGAAAGAGACAATTACTAGTTTTAAATACTTTACATTGACTATTGTGGGTTTTTTGTTTTTCCATATGAAGTTGAGTATTGCCAAAAGAATCCTGTACAATAAAACAAACACTGGAAGCATCACAATCCCCAACCTCAAGCTCTACTATAGAGCTACTGTAAATAAAAACAGCTTGGTACTGGCATAAAAACCGACATGTGGAACAATGAAATTGAATTGAAGACCCTGACATTATCCCACACACCTATGAACATATAATTTTTGACAAAGAAGCCAAAAATGTACAATGGAAAAAAGAAAGCATCTTCAACAAATGGTGCTGGCATAACTGGATGTCAACATGTAGAAGGCTGCAAATAGATCCATATCTGTTACTGTGCACAAAACTTAAGTCCAAGTGGATCAAAGACCTCAACATAAATCCAGTTACTCTGAACCTGATAGAAGAGAAAGTAGGAAGTAGTCTTGAATGCATTGGCACCAGAGAGCACTTTCTAAATATAACACCAGTAGCACAGACACTGAGAGAAACAATCAATCAATGGGACCTGTTGAAACTGGGAAGCTTTTGCAGAGCAAAGGACACAGTCAACAAGACAAAGTGACAGGCCTACAGAATGGGAAAAGGTCTTCACCAACCCCACATCTGACAGAGGGCTGATATTCAGAATATATAAATAACTCAAGAAATTAGACATCAAAATGCCCAACAGTCCAATTATGAAATGGGCTATAGAACTAAACAGAGAATTCTCAACAGAGGAAGCTAAAATGGCTGAAAGACATTTAAGGAATCACTCAATCATCAGGGAAATGCAAATCAAAATGACTCCCCTTACACCTGTCAGAATGGCTAAGATCAAAAACACTGAAGACAGACTATGCTGGAGAGGATGCAGAGCAAGGGGAACTCACCTCCACTGCTGGTGGGAATGCAAGCTTGTACAGCCACTTTGGAAATCAATATGGCACTTCCTTAGAAAATTGGGAATCCATCTCCCCCAAGGCCCAGCTGTAGCACTCTTGGGCATATACCCAAGGAATGCTCAATCATACCAAGGGCATTTGCTCAGCTATGTTCATATCAGCATTGTTTGTAATAGCCAGAACCTGGAAAGAACCTAGATGCCCTTCAACTGAAGACTGGATAAAGAAAATATGGTACATCTACACAATGGAGTACTACTCAGCAGAGAAAAACAATGGTATCGTCAGGTTTGCAGGCAAATGGATGGATCTAGAAAAAATCATCCTGAGTGAGGTAATTCAGACTCAGAAGGATGAACATGGTATGTACTCACGCATAGTAGGATACTAGATGTAAAACAAACATGACTAGACTGCTACACAACTCCAAGGAGGCTACCTAGAAAACGGGACTCTAGGAAAGACACAGGGATTACCCAATGACAGAGAAATGGATGAGATCTACATGAACAACCTGGATGACAGTGGGAGTAATGAAGGGCAAGGTTCGATGGAAAGAAAGCTTAGGGGAGCATGAGATTCCAGCTGGATCAAGAGCAGAAAGGGAGAACAAGGAGTAACAGACCATGATAAATGATGACCGCATGAGAACAGGAATAGGCAGAGTGCTGGAGAGGTAACCAGAAATCCACAATGATACAACCACTGTAGACTTCTGGCAACGGTTGAAAGAAAGCCTGATCTGAGCTAGTGTAGTGATCAGATGGCCAAACACCCTAACTGCCATGCTGGAACTCTTACCCAATAACTCTGGGAGTCCAATTGTCGAGAAAGAGGAGGGACTGTAAAAGTGTGAATTGTTGAGACCAAGATTGGAAAAGCACAGGGACAAGTAGCCAAACTAATGGAAACACATGAATTATGAACCAAAGGCTGTGGAGCCCTCAGCTGGATCAGTCCCTCTGGATAAGTGAGACAATTGAATAGCTTGAAGTGTTTGGGAGGCACCCAGACAGTGGGACTTGGACCTGTCCTTAGTGCATGAGCTGGCTGTTTGGAACCTTGGGCTTACACAGGGACACTTTGCTCAGCTTGGATGGAGGGGACTGGACCTGCATGTACTGAATCCACCAGGTTTAAATGAATCCCCAGGGGAGTCTTGGCCCTGGAGGAGATGGGAATGGAGGGGAGGGGATGGGAGGAAGGTGGGGGTGGGGGCAGGAGGGGAGAGGACAGGGGAACCCATGGCTGATGTGTAAAATTAAAACACAAATATAATAAATTAAAAAAACTTTACATTGAATTTGATTGTTTTATATTTTATACAAATTATATATATTGAGATTGATATTGCGAGAAAATGACATACATATATTTCTAATCCTGTTCAAGATATTTTACTTATACCATTCATTTAACAATGTAATGTAATTTGCTGATCCTTGAATGTTATTATTACCAGCTATTACAATATATAGAAATGAATGTTAGTAGTTAGACATTTCAATCAAACTTGTATTCATATTAGGTGTGTTTTCAAGATTGAACAGATATATTTTAGATAGACAGGTCATCTTCAAACCCTTCAGACATCTACAGAATATGGCATTTAAAATGTTTTAATAACTTATAATTTTTTTCTTTTTTCTTATGACTATGAGACATGTTGGCTCCTGGCAGTACCAATCTACTGCATATGGAGTTAACTTTCATTGTGTCCAAAGTTAGCCACTGGACAATAAAGTATCCTTGAATCAACTACTAAGAAAATGGACAGACAGGACATGAAACAAAGGACTACCGATTCATGCCAAAACAAGTGTGGTTGTGGCTTTAACAAAAGGCATCTTCTGAGGCCAGGACAATATGGCACCATCCCTGAAGTGAGTGGCCTTTGCATTCTGGAAAAGGTACCGTGCCCTTGTTTTTTGAAGGCAGCTGAACAGGCAATGGGCTGATGGCTTCTGATGTGCACTGGAACAGCAGTTGAAACAGTTATTCTTGAAGAGTAACTAAGCTGACCCCTCTCAATAGTAGACTAGCACTTAATAGAGGGATGTGGAGAAAAATGGGATGCCAAGATGAAGACACACACACACACACACACACACACACACACACACACACACACAGCCAAGAAGAATGGACAGCTGAATTAAAAAAAAAATCAACAATTTCCAGAATTTAAAATCCTGAATCATGACATGACACTAATGGAATTCAGGTGTTTCTGGTACATGGACTGCTCTCACCAAATGTGAGGTCGAACTGTTGACCTTGTGTAAATCCTAGTTCACAATGAGTCTGTCAGATACGCTAAGCCTATAAGCTGGAGATGATGCCCTATCACTTTGGAGAAACCTCAGGTGACTGTCCAGGCAGCTGGCTGTTTCTGTCAACTCACATTTTTTTTTTTGGAAGATGCTTGCATGCACTTCCTGTTTTTATTTTTTCTTAGGTAGTACTATTTCCTCCTTGGGTCTCTGAGGGAGTTGAAGATCAATTAGTTATAGTTATAGTTTTCCTTGTTAAGAATTTGAGAAAATAAACTCACTAAGAAGTTTAAATAAATAAATAAATTTGAAAGACATTATAAGATATATATATATCTTATATATATATATATATGTTAGAAATATAAGTTAGGATAGAAAAGGAATCAGGTACATTTTAACAAAATAAAAATCAGGTACATTTTACCTTACCAAAATAGGATAGATAATGGAATTATTTTCTCTGAATTTGTCAAATACAAATGGACAAGACATTTTATAGGTATTTATTGCTTGTATATATGGTATATAGTTATTGTACTTTTGTATATAGTTTTTCTTATATTAGTTATAACTTTTTGCCTTTTTTTATTAAAATAGAAAAGGAGAAATATGGTGATATTTTATTTGTACTGAAATGTGATTTTATTTGTATGTTAATAAAGTTGCTTTGGGGTAGATATAAACACAAAGGAAAACAAGAGAATAAACATCATTCATGTGAAAAGTAACATATGCTTAATATTTGATATTCAGAGATTAGAAGGAGATTTAAATTGGATCAATAACATGTATGGCTCTAAAGAATTCTTTTAGAATTTCTAATGAAAATTTTTGCAGAAATTGATAAAATTGTCTTTAATTTTTGGTAGAATATAAGGCAAAGAAAGAACTCTGCAGTCCTCCAAATGAGTAGAGCTGTAACAGTTATATTTTCTGATTTTATGTGATACTACAAAACAATGAAAATCATGTAATCCTATTATGAGCACAGATGAACAGGAATAAAATGGTACATGGAAATAGTTATTAAGCAAGAATTATAGTTACAATATCTAGTCTGTTTGTATTTGGCATACTTAAAGAAAATATTTTATTATTTATCCTATATTTGGAAGTTTAAAGATTCATATCTAATTTATCTTTTATCATAACCAAGAAAAATTGTAATTACAACTATATAGTCTTCAACTACATGAAAGACCCCATAAAATACAATATTACCTGAGTTAACAGGAAGTGCTTTGTAAGCAACTTCCAAAATTCTGGAAATGACAGAGACAGCTGGCTTCCTGTCATGTTAGGACATCTATCTTCAGTCTGTAGGTGTAGAATTCTTTAGTCACGTCTCCCTGTGTCCTGTAGAATGTTTTGCAGTCTCCTCTGTGAAGCAGGAACCTGAAGGATCATCTCGCCTTGTTTTGACAAAATTTAGTGGTCATTTTTCCATGGGTCCTGCATGTCCAGTTTGTACAACATTTTGTCAAGCAGTCCAGGCAAGAGCAGTTTCTTGCACGAATGGCCAATTTTTGCCATACAGAAACAAACTCCATATCTTTGATGCCTATCATCTTTGAATTAAATTGTTGCTGCCAGAAGCAGATGTGGCTCACTGTCCAAAAAGTCTAAGTTTTTAAAACATTTTAAGTGCCATATGCTGTAAGTCTTTGAAATGTTTGAGGATTACCTATATAATTGAAATATACCTTTATATAAAAAAAACTAACATGACTATAAGTTTGATTATCCTAGATGACTACTAATCTGTATTTCTTAATTATATATTGCAATTTTATTTTTTTAAAGATTTATTTATTTATTATATATACAGTGTTCTGTCTGCATGTATCCCTGCAGACCAGAAGAGGGCTCCAGATTTCATTACAGATGGTTGTGAGCCACCATGTGGTTGCTGGGAATTGAACTCAAACCTTTGGAAGAGTAAGCAGTGCACATAACCTCTGAGCCATCTCTCCAACTCTATATTGCAATTTTAAATGAGCTGCATAAATATAATACCTTAAACAGAGTATAAATATCCATACAGTATAACAAAATTAACTCTAAATTTGTATCAATAAACTAAAATATATAGCAATGTAAAGGATTTTAAACAAGTTATTGCCCTTTAAAGGTAGATTCAATAATCTACCCTTTTATCCTATCATATCAATACTATCCCCTTTTCTTTTTTAGAAAGAGACTGAATTTCTAATCACCCCTTTTAAATAAAACTAAATATTTATAAACAACATTTTAGGAATTTGGGCATAGCTTGTTATACTACTTACTGCTGATTGGGGTCACTGGCAACCTTATGGGGATCCTGAGATAATTTGAGATAATGATCAAGTCCTGGGAAGACTGGCTATAATCCCTGTTGATAGGTACCATCTGTTAAGTCTCAGGAGGTCTTGCTTGATCAAATCTGATCAATATTAACCTGGAACAAAACCATACCCTCTTACTTCCTGTGGAAACAAAAGCAGAGGCACCTTTCCAAAACAACATAATCTTAGATCCACGTTTTCAAGTCAAGATTATATATATACTTATCTTAGGAGTCTTTACACTCAAATGTCTTTCTGCAGTTAAAAATCCCAAAGACAACATAATCCAGACTCTCTGTGTAATATCCATCTTTATGTGGCCTATTTTATATATGTAATTTTATTTTTTAAGACTTTATTTTACTTTTATGACTATCTATATCCTCTCTCTTCTCTCTCTCAAGCCTACATACCTTTTACACACATTGTAAACCATTTAGCGGTTTATTCCATCTGAATCTGTCTTTTGTGTATCTATAATCCTTTTCTGATCATTGCTTTAAACTGCAACATGGCTAGGACTGAAGTGGCAGCTTTGGATGCTGGCTCTGCCCATCTCAGCTTCCCAACATGGCAGAGGTACCTTTACTGCAAGCTCTGGGCAGTAGGTCTTTGCCTCTATCAAGCAGCATGTAGCCCAGAAACCATTTTTTATTAGTAAAAGCTAGATATGCCACACAGTGGACTTCATGGCTTGGAGACAACTCTGTGTACCACAGCAGGAATTCATCATCAAGCCCACATGCAGCAAACTTTCCATACTGTAGCTCAAGTCCACACACCATGGCATCTTTGTATCATGGATTGCATGAAAGACACTACTAAGAAGCTACTTTTAGCTCCATTTTAGAATCTTTCTTAAAGCTTTCTCAGGTTTGGAAATTCTTGATACAACATTTGGGTGCCAAATGTATCCAAGAGTTTCTCTGATCCTGCCTGTCACCCATGGTTGGGATGAATCTCTCCCTCCTGCATCCTGCAGCTGCTTGGTCCCAAGTAAACACACAGAGGCTTATATTAATGACAAACTGTATGGCCTATGGCAGGCCTCCTGCTAGCTAGCTCTCATATTAACCCATTTCTATCAATCTACTTTTTGCCACATGTTCCATGGCTCTACTGGTCTGCCGGCATGTTGCTCCTTGGGTGGCAGGCTGGCATCTCCCCAGACTCTGACTTTCTCTTTCCTGTCTCTCTTCTTGGATTTCCCACCTGCCTCTAAGCTTCCTGGACATAAGCCAATGCAGCTTATTTATTAACCAATGGGAACAACATATATTCACAGTGTACAGAGAGACATTCCCCAGGAGTTAATTCTTTTAGAATATCTTTCAATATCATTTGATTATATTCAACTCTCCAAATCAGGACACTTTATCCTCTTCCTCTCCTGAAATCTTTGTGGTTTTTTTTCTGTCCTTTCTTATACCCATTGAGTTATATTTACTGCCCAAGTACTTCTGGGTATTTGGCCTGTTCTGCAACATGGATGAACTGCCAGATATCACATTTTTAAAATAAACCAGATTCTCTTTATCTAAGTAGCTTTCAGAGGATAGGAGCTCCTCAGCAAGGTGTGGAATTCCATGTCCCCTTACTCATTCATGCTGGGATTTTAATCTCACTTGAGCTTGCTCAGGTCTTATTCATGCTATCACAATTTCTTGTTTTCATATGTGAAACTGTCCTCTATGCACCAAAAACAGTTTCCTTATACTTATTCATCAGCTTCCATCCTTACCATATTTTATCACTCTGTCTTGGATGAACCCTGAGCATTGTAGGTAAGGGTTTGATACAGATACCACTTACTGCTGAAGATGTTCTTATTGTTTGCACAATGATCACTGGTAGGTCTTGATAAATTTCAGGATCGAGTTGATAAATATTGGATCCCCAGTTATTGTAAACAGAGCAAAACAACTCCGAGGTGACTCTCGGGAAAGCAGGAGAGAGAGCACATGGCAGATATGGTGACGAGGTGTTAAATACCCTGTAGGTGTAGTCTTCAACAGCCCCAGGGGAGGGGATGAGCCTTGGCAGGCTTTTTGAAAAGGGCAGCCTGGAAAGGGCAGGTCCAGGGAGCTGCTGCTTGGCATGCTGATAGTGGAGTTTGGAATAAGGCCCCAAGCTGAAGATCCCCAACAGATCTCACTTTCAAATATCAAGTTCTGCAAGAAGCTTCTGTGATGAAAGTGTAGGGAGGCAATATTTTTAGGCATAGCAAAAAGTTATCAGGAATACTTTTGAAACTATATACATGTAGCAGAAGAAAGGTAGAAGGTGGTACTTCCTAAATTTTAAGATTCTTCTAGGCTTTTGAGAGTGGGCACCAACATTTGGTTTAACTTGAGGCCCATACTAGGCAAAGGAGCCTGTGGTGACATTATGTTCCCCAATATATTGTGCACCCTAATAAATTTGTCAGGGTCAGAGAACAGAACAGGCACTAGATAGACATATCTATTGGTGGCACACACATCATTAATTCTATCACTTGGGATGCAGAGATCCACCCAGATCTCTATGAGTTCAAGGCCACACTGGAAATAGTCAGGCATGGTGACACAACTTAAACCATAGGAAGTGATGGCAGGAAGTTATATGAAGACCAGGAACTAGAGGTTTTTAAGCTTTTATAATTTTAGCAGCAGTTCAGGAGAGATCAATTCATATGAAGACTCAGAGGCTTCCAGTTTGAGGAAACAGGATTGGCTGAGAAGTTGGTGAGATGAGGATAGCTGTGGCTTCTCTGATCTTTCAGAATTCACCCAAATATCAGGCTCTATGTTTATTAATAAGACCACTTACCAACTTATCTCTACAGGAGCCCTTGCCCTACACTGCCTGGGTGGCCATAACCCAAAGAGTGGATAGCCCTGAGTGTGGAGGGGGAAAATCAATGAAAGGATTTCTGGCAGGGTGGCAGTGGCACATGTCTTTAATCCCAGCACATGGGAGGCAAATCCAGGTGGATCTCTGTCAGTTTGAGGCTAGTCTGGTCTACAGAGTGAGATTGAGGACAGGAACAAAAACTATATGAAGAAACCCTGACTCAAAAAACAACAACAAGAACAAAATATTTCCTGATGATATTCTACTATACTCATAGATCAGTGTCTTGTTCAGTCATTGTCAGAGAAGCTTCCTCCGGCAGGAGATTGCAATAGGGTGAGATGGGAGAAGACTCTTTTCTGTTCTCATATAAAACATTCCGACCACATTTTCCCCTCCCTCCACTCCCACCAACTTTCTTCCCTAGATACAATCTAACTCAGTTTCCTCTTCAGAAATGAGCTTGTATCAAAGAGACAAGTGTCAAACATGACAAAACATGATAGAATAAGACAAGACAAAAGCCTAGATATCAAGACTAGATAAGACAACCCACTGAGAAGAAAGGAGTCCCAAGAGCATACAAAACATAAAGAGACACACTGGCCACCACTGTTAGGAGTCCCACAAAAACAACAAAAACACCATAAAATATATGCAGAGGACCTAGTGCAGATCCAGGATAGCCTCTCCAGTCACTGTGAGAGGAGGGATGGTGAGAGGAAGAAGAGTTGGAAGCAAGATTGGAAAAAGCACAGGGACAAAGAGCCAAACTAATGGAAACACATGAACTAGGAACCAAGAGCTGAGGAGCCCCCACTGGATCAGTGCCTCTGGATAAGTGAGACCATTGAAACAATTGAACTGTGTGGGAGGCACCCAGGCGGTGGGACCTGGCCTGTCCTTAGTGCAAGAGCTGGCTATTTGGAAACTGGGGCTTATGTGGGGACAGTTTGCTCAGTCTGGGAGGAGGGGACAGGACCTGGCTGGCCTGAAGCTGGCAGGTTGAGCTGAATCGCCAGGGGAGTCTCTGCCCTGGAGGAGATGGGAATGGGTGGGGGCTGGGCTTGGGTGAGGGCAGAGAGCCGGAGGAAGAGGGTAAAACAGGGGAACCCATGGCTGATATGTAAAATTAAATGAACTCATAAAAAGGAGTATATACATATATATTTAAAGAGATCATTCTAAAAAAGAATGGCCTCAGAATGACAGCTATCAGGGGACTGACTAGAGGCTTGGAAGATGAGAGGAGGGAACGGGTCTGTGTGCGGAGAACGTGAGTGGGATGCTTGCTGTAGGAGCACGGGCATTGAATCGCAGAGCCAGGGAGGTAGAAGCAGGTGCATCCCTGTGGTTTGCCGGGGCAGGACGGGTGTACCTATGGATTTCCAGGACACTGCCTCACAAACAGAAGAAAGAAAGGGTGGAGGGGCAGCGGGAGGGAAGAGGAAGAAAGGAGAGAAAAGAAGAAGGAACAGGAAACCCAAATATCGGTTGTTGGTTTTCTGAGCCTCGGGTGGACTGTGTGAGGGGATGTCTGCGGTGTCGGGTCTTCAGAGCCGAGTCTTGAAGGGTCAAGGGGTTTGGGGAAGTTACAGTGTGTTGAGGAGCAGAGCTTATGGCAGAGTGGAGGCTCTGGCGTGGCGGTGATTGTGTAACACACACTCTTTCCCTCTACTGACTGGCATGGAGGCCTGGGAAGTCCTTTTTGGGCTTGGGTGCTGCCCGCTCCTCCTGCCAGGCTCTCAGCCGTGGCCTCCCCCTGGGGAACACAGGGAGTCCGTAGGTGCTTGGTGAACACAGGTCAAGTGATGAGAGGCATGGGGCATGAGGATGAAGCCTGGCTGTGTTGAGTTTCAGAGCAGATCCAGCAGCAGGGTCTGGTATTCTTGTTGGTCCAGGGGCAAGTCAAGGGTTGGATCAATGTCCTCCCACGGGACGTGGGGATCCAGAGTGTCCTGGTCCTCCTGTTCAGCCTGGAGTTCCGTCAGCAGCTGGTCAAGCATGAGCTCGACATCGTCCACCGTGAAGGTGTTGCCTGCGACCGGGTTGGGTTCCGGGTGGCCTTGGTGGCACGGTCCAGAGGGCTGTGCCGCTGCTGCAGGTGGGGACACCGGGAAGGAGGCTGTTGGGGAGGGCGGACTCAGAGTCAGGACGCCCACGACTAGTGCAGCAGCCGGTGGCAACAGGCTGTGTTGGGCATGCTGCTCAGTCTCCCAGCCGCATGGTGCTCCTTCCGGTTCCCCAGTGGGCCCAGGTGAAGGCTGTGGGCTCCGAGGCGGGGGTGGCAGAGGCAGCGGCAGCTGGGGCGGTGGAGGCGGCGGCCCCAATGCCAGCGAGTCTTGACCTCCAGCTGTGCCCCTGCCACCAGCAGGGTGGCGCGCTCTCCGGTTCTGACACCAGATGTGGATTGTGTCCTCAGGCAAAGCGGTCTCTTGGGCGAGCTTCACCCTGGCATCATATGTCGGGCGTGGGTCCTTTTCAAAGGCTCGGAGCAAGATGGTCTGCTGTGCAGGGCTGAGTCGAGTGCGAAGCCTGGTGCGTCCCTCCTCGGGCCTTCTTCTTCCACCTCGTGCCCTGGCACCGGGCTCTTGGCGTCGCTGCGGGGAACCTAGCCCGCTTGGACCCGCCGACCCCTCGGGGCCTGGGCGCTCATCCCTTGTGCGATTGCGGCGGTTCTGAAACCACACGCGGATGCGGGACTCAGGCAGCCCCATTTCGCTGGCCAGGTCCTGCCTGGCCCTGAAGCTCGGGTAAGGGTTCCTGGCGAAAGCTGTCAGCAGCGCCTCCTGCTGCCAGGCGTCCCAAACAGTCCTTTTGCGCCGGGATGCCAGGGCCCCAGTGCTGTCCCCCAGATTGCTGCTTGGATCTTCCATCCGGCCTAGGAAGCCTCAAAGGACTCCTGCCACTGGCGAGTCTAAGCAGGACCGCTCAGCAGGAAAGCGCCAGCCTGGAGTGAGTGCCTCCAGGAGTGGGCCCAGGGATTTATAGACTGGCTGGCGGCCCCGCCCACTAACCTGCTGCCTGGGGCCTGGCGCCTGGGGCAGCCTGGGATTGGAGCGCAGCCCAGGGTGGGTGATCAGGCTGGGGCCGTGGGTGGGGAGGGGAGCCGCAGCCCGCTTGCTTGCCAGGAGGTCAGCCGGGATGTCCACGGGTGCAGAGCACGCCACCTCCGCCAAAGGGACCCTGAAGGGGACCTCAAGCGTCCAGGGAGGTTGGAGAACCTCTCCATGGAAGACACAGGCACTTCTCGCCTGAGCACTCCCACTCCAAGGGCACTCCTGCCTATCCCTTTTGGGAAAACCCACCCTAAAGCAGATTAACCCCACCCTAAGGCTGCTTGGCCTGAAACCAGTGGCCTTCCTAAGACCTCCTAATCAGCATGCTCTCCAAGGTCCTAGAGAAGGTTTGCAGCAGCTAACCCGCTAATCCGCTAATCCCATGGGAGTGCCTCACAGGCCCTCAAAACCGCACGGAAGCCATGTTGATTTCCACTCCTAGGGATTTAGATATACTCCGTGGAGAAGGGTCCCTGCTAATGTGTCCACCCCCTACGTTGACCTCCACAGAAACAAGCACCTCCTCGTCTGGCTCCAGGATTTCCTATCCTTTCCCTGGCTTTCTGAGTCTGGCTAGGATTGGAGGATGAGGGGATCTCACAGACAATGAACCTATCCTTGAGCAAAAATTCCACAGTAAAGAGGAGTCGAGAAGCACACAGAGAGGCCCCTGCAAACAGGCACATACTCAGACTCAAGGTCAGAGAGAGGGTGGAGAGAGACTGGGGTGGTCCAGGGCCGAGAAGGGAAATCCCAACGGAGGAAGTTAGATGCACCCCAGGGGAACACAGACAATACATAATCCCACAGCAACAAATACCAAAGAAGGGAAACACACAACAATACCACCCAAAAATAACAGGAATTAACAGTCACTGATCATTACTATCCATTCATATCAGAAAACTCAATTTGCCTAAAGAAAGGTACAGGCTCACCCAATAGATACCAAAAACAGAATCCACCCTTCTGCTGCACACAAGAAACACACTTCAACCTGTGGGCACACATTCCCTAAAAGTCAAGGGTGGCTCAAGTCTTTCCAGTCAAATGGCCTTAAGAAGCAAGCAAGCTGGAGGAGCTATCCTAATATCTAACCAAGAGACTTCAAACTAAAATGTATCCAAAGAGACTGAGGAGGACATGGCATATTCGTCAGAGGGAGAGACGGATTGCTAAGGGGTTGTTTTCCAAAAGCTACAGGAATGGCCTCAAGTTTGCAGGCATATGGATGGATCTAGAAAAAAAGCGTCCCGAGTGAGGTAAGCTAGAGTCAGAAAGACAAACGTGGTATGGACTCACTCCTAGGAGGTTAGTAGATGTAAAATATCGATGACTAGCCTGCTACTCACAACTCCAGGGAGGCTACCAAGAAAGAGGACCCAAAGAAAGACACAGGGATGGCCCAAGGACAGGGAAATGGATGAGAACTCCATGGACCAGGTGGACGTGAGTGGGGGGTAATGAAGGGCAAGGTCTGAGGACAAGAGAGCTTAGGGGAGCAGGAGATCCCAGCTGGATCGAGAACAGAAAGGGAGAACAAGGATCGACAGCCCATGATGAGTGAAGAGCAGCTGAGACTCGGAAGAAGCAAAGTGCTAGAGAGGTCCCCAGCAATCTCAAAGAGACCCTCCTGTAGACTACTGGCAATGGTGGAGAGAAAGCCCCAACTGACCTAGTCTGGTGGTGGGATGGCCAAACCCCCCTAACGGTCGTGCTAGAACTCTCATCCAATCACTGATGGAAGTGGATGCAGAGGTCCACTGCCAGGCCCCAGGTGGAGCTGGAGCTGCGGGAGTCCAATTGGCGAGAAAGAGGAGGGATGGTGAGAGCCAGAAGAGTTGGAAGCAAGATTGGAAAAAGCACAGGGACAAATAGCCAAACTAATGGAAACACATGAACTAGGAAGCAAAAGCTGAGGAGCCCTCATCTGGATCAGTGCCTCTGCATGAGTGAGACAAGTGAATAGCTTGAAGTGTTTGGGAGGCACCCAGGCGGTGGGACCCGGACCTGTCCTTAGTGGATGAGCTGGCTGTTTGGAACCTGGGGCTCCTGCGGGGACATTTTGCTCAAGCCTGGGACGGGCGGGGTTTGGGGGGGGTCTGGACCCTGGCTGGCCTGAAGCTGGCAGGTTGAGCTGAATCCCCAGGGGAGTCTCTGGCCTGGAGGAGATGGGAACTGGGTGGGGGCTGGGCTTGGGTGAGGGCAAGAAGGCCCGGAGGTAAAAGGGTAAAACAGGGGAAACCCTATGGTGATATGTAAAATTAAATGACCACTCATAAAAAGGAGTATATACATATAATATTTAAAGAGATCATCTAAACAAAAGAATGGCCCTCAAATGACAGCTATCAGGGATGACTAAGAGGCTTGGAAGATGAGAGGAGGGAACGGTCTGTCGTGGCGGAGAACGTGAGTGGGATGCTTGCTGTAGGAAGCACGTGCAATTGATCGCAGAGCCAGGGAGGTAGAAGCAGGTGCAATCCCTGTGGTTTGGCGGGCAGGACGGGTGTACCTATGGATTTCCAGGCACTGCCATCCCACTCAACAGAAGAAAGAAAAGGTGGGGGGCAGCGGTGGGAAGGGAAGAAAGGAGAGAAAAGAAGAAAGGAACAGGAAACCCAAATATCGGTTGTTGTTTTATCTGAGCCTCGGGTGGGACTGTGGTGAGGGGATGTCTGCGGTGTCGGGTCTTCAAGAGCGAGTCTTGAAGGGATCAAAGGGTTTGGGGAAGTTACAGTGTGCCTGAGGAGCAGAGCTTATGGCAGAGTGGAGGCCTCTGGCGTGGGTGATTTGTGTAACACACACTCTTCCCTCTACTGAC
>NW_023413930.1:0-17887 GCF_903995425.1 Onychomys torridus | reverse complement strand
TCCTCCTCCTCTGGTCCCAGCCCCAGCTTACGGTCAGGCAGAAAAACATCTGAAGGCACGGGCTTCTTCCAGAGTATGACTTGGTCCTTCTCTCTTCCAGCTCCAAGGAGAGCCAGGCCAGGAGCAGGAAAGAAATAGAGCTGTGGAGGAAATGACAGCCTGATAACCAGCTCCTGGGACCCAGGGAACAGTATCCCTCCAGGCACCTCCCTTATCACCTCTCTCCACAGCTTTCCCCAGACCCTCCCTTTGGTTGTACACTCTCCCTTCCTGACAGCCTGGAAAGATCTAGAGATTCTCCAACCACCAACTTTGTGCAGCGTCAGCCTGCTACCCTCTCCCCTCCCCTCCATTGCTATTCTTACAGATGTCTAATTTCCCTTCACTGCTTCCTTACACCACACTGCCACCTTTCCTAGCCCTAAATTGATTCCCCCTAACCTGGGGCCGCTGGAACCCTCTATTCTATCCACTGGGCTCTTGGCTGATACTCTCTATACTGTTCTTGCAGCATCTGTACCAGGGCTCGTCCCTCCTGGGTACATGAGAAATGACACTCATTTGCTTGGTATTCCTCTTGTAGGTGTGCTTGGTCCTTGTCAACCTTCTCTGGGGCTCCCTCTTCCTCTCCCTTTCTGGAGCAGTAAACCTGTTTTCAGAGCATTCTTGGGCTTTTCTAACATATACTCCATAGACACCTGAACACACTTTGCTGTGCCTAATCACGCTCTGCCCCAGAATCAAGTTTTTATCCCTTTTACCTTAGGTCTGATTGTCTCTCAGAGCTCTCTCCTTACGTGTTCTACAAGATATAGAAACATTTAAGAGGCTCAGGAAGATTGTTGAGTTTTAGCCTGCTTTGGGCTACAAAGGAAGACCCTTCTCATCAAAAACAACAACAAAAACAGAACCAAAAAACAGAAAACAACCAAAACCAAACCTCCAATATATCAAAAATCAACTTCATGGTCTAAATACCGTCATCTGCTGGCCATGGAGGTGCAAGACTGTCTACACTCCTAGACCTTGGGAAGCCAGAGGCATGAAGTGCATGAGTTCAGGGTCAGCCTGGGCTGTATCCTGAGACTTCATTTCAAAACAAACCCAGAGAAAATAGCACTCCTCTGTTGTCTACAACTACTCATTTACCTGATCATCTGATCACTCCCAGTGTGACTGCCTTCTTCCTGCTCCCTGGTTATGGAGGCTTGCTGATGTCCCTCTGCTTTCTTTCCCATCTCTCCATCCCCACTGCCCAGGCCTGGGCACTGTCTCCTCCTCTGTTTCATGAACACGAGCTTTCCCCATCTCTGCTCACTGCTGATGACCCTACAAGGGGGAGACACAAGCTAATGCAGCTGATTCCTAGACTTGCCACTGACATTGTTTGCAACTTGGAACAATTGGGGCAGAATCAAGGGGTGAGGCGAAAGGAGCAGAGATGGACGCCATGATCTGGAACCTTTGGGGGATGGAGGTTTTTCTACTGTTGCGTTCACTTTTCAGATATAAGACACAGGGAAATGTTACATCGCCTAGGCCTGGAAAGTGGTGCACATCTTTAATCCCAGTGCTTTATTAAAAAAAAAAATTGCTAGAACAAGGTAGTGTAGCATGTGGCTGCATATAGCCTTAGTTATTGTGTAGGCTGAAATGGGAGTTCCACACCAGCCTAAGTAAAATAGCATTACCATGTCTTGTGGTGCATACCTCTAACCCAGCAACTAAGATGATGTTGAGGCAGGAGGATTGCTAAGATGAGGTTAGTTTGGCCATATAATGAGTTTGAGACCAGACTGAACTACATAACAAGTTTCTGTCTCAACCTCCAAACAAAACCAAAAAAAAAAAAAAAAAAAAAATGACATTGGCTACTTCAAACTTTCTGTGCTGAAAACTCAGACATGAAGTTCTGTGTCCAAGAACAGTTCCCAGAACCATGCTGTAGAACCAGTCTGGTGAGGGGACCTCTGCCCCTGCTGCAAGACCAAGTCACTGAAGCAGCTGTATCACCACAGCTGCTGAGCCAGACATTGTTCCACATCTCCTGATGTTGCAGGGTTCTACACTGCCCCTCCTTCTCTGAGATTATGAGCTGAAGGAAGCCTGGATGGGAGTCTGGTTAGTCACATGCCTGGTGCCCAACTGCCAAGGGAGTTTTGATTATTTTCATCTTCTGAAATAGGAAGCTTGTTCTGTTTCTCCAGGGATATGAAAGTTGAAAACATTTCCAAACCAAGAAGAGGCTCATGTTCTTTGTGCCTACTAAGTGGTCCTGTGTTTTGGTTCCCTCCGTGTCTGTTCCTGTAGCAGGACCCCTTTCTTGGCTCATTAAGTAACAACGATACAGTTTCCTAGCTTAGCGCACAAGTACAGAAACAGTGGTTTGCTGGTTGATGACATTTTTATTTTATTTTATTTTTTATTTATTGTCCGTGGGTGGGGGTACACATGCCATAAAACCTGTGGGGAGATGAGAGTAGAGTGTGTTGGAGTTGGCTATTTCCTTCCACCATGTGGGTCCCAGGAATCATAATAAGGTCATCAGGCTTGGTGTCAAGCTCCTTTTACCTAATAGAATTATCTTTCATTTAGATATTCAAATTTGTTATTACATACGTTTATATTTTGTGTTGTTTTGTTTTTTGAGACAAGGTTTCTCTCACATCCCTGGCTGTGCTGGACCTTCATTTTTGGACCGGGCTGGTCTCAAACTCACTGAGATCCCCCTGCCTCTACCTCCTGAGAACTGGGATTAAAAGCGTGTGCTGCCTGGAGGTGGTGGCGCATGACTTTAATCCCAGCACTCAGGAGGCAGAGCCAGGGGGAACTCTGTGAGTTTGAGGACAGGCTGATCTACAGAGCAAGATCCAGGACAGGCACCAAAACTACACAAAGAACCCCTGTATCAGGGAGAAAAATAGTGTGCTCATACTTCCCAGCACACTTATACTTTAAAATAATTTCTTTTTAAATTAATAATCCTTATTTTATGTGTACTGGTGTTTTCTTTGCATGTATATTTGTGTGAGGATGCTGGATCTCCTGGATCTGGAGTTAAAGATGGTTGTGAGCTTCCATGTGGGGGCTGGGAATTGAACCTGGGTTCTCTGGAAGAGCAGCCAGTGCTCCTAACCACGGAGTCATCTCTCCAGCACCTACAATTATACTTTTCTTTTCCTTTTCAATATTGGGCTTCTCTGTGTAGCTCTGACTGTCCCAGAACTCCCTCTGTAGACCAGGCTGGCCTAAAACTCAGCAAGATCCATCTGCCTCTGCCTCTCAAGTGAGGAGATTTGTGTTCTGAAGGCTGTGGGTGTGAGGAATGTACCCACCTCTGCTGCAGCCAGGCAGGCTTTAGCTCTGGCTCTCTGCTCTAGGGCATTGTTCTATTCCGGAGTTGATGTTTGAGGTAGCCTGGTGGGTACTCTAATCCTGCAGAAGGATCAGTAATGGAGAAGAAGTACCCCTGATGTTCACCTACCCACCCTCAGCTACAACTGGGGCTTTGTTGGGTGGTTGGGGTCCAGTGTGGGGGAAGTTAGGTCCTTAGGAATTGTAGTACCAGATGTTCCAGCCATGCTCAAGTCCCAAAGAAAGCTACATTTCCTTTTTAAAAACATTTTATTATACAGGAAATGCTGGTGGAATAATAAGAAGTGTTACAGGGAAAAATATTCATGATAATTAGAGATAGTGCTCCTGCCTTGATCAATGGCTTTCCAAGGTTTCTCCAATATAGGAACAATGCTCCATTTCTATTTGTTTTTAGAACTAAATAGCATGCCCCTGTGGCAGTCTCATATCCCCACTTCCCCACTCCCAGCTGGATCCCAGTAGAGTCCTTTTGGATCCTTCACGATCTCCAAAGTAGTCACCTTCACAGACTGTGGCCTGAGTACCTGACACCCACTGTTCCCAAGAGGTCCTGACCACGACCCTGGCTCAGATCTAAGGGTTATCCTGATATCAGATGTTTAAAATCAGAGGCCTTACCCATGAGAAAAGGCTGGAATGGAAAGTAGGGAGTGACCCTTGAAGGAAGAGCATCCAGGCCCGGGGCACAGTTAATTGCCTTCCCCTCTGCTCCTCCAGACTTGTGGTGTGTGTGCATGTGGCCAAGGCAGCAGACAGGCCTATGTCAAGAGTGTGTGGTTTTACATGCCAGATCTAAGACAGCAACAGAGGCATATAGGAGCCAGAGGAGACCCAGAATATAGAAACCCAGTTCGAGGAGGCAACAGAACTCAGAGTTAAAAAAAGGATCGCTTTTGAAAGTGTCAGAGTTCCCTTGAGCCATCCTTTGGACATTTAGGAAGCTGTTCAACTCTGGGATCATTGTGATAGATTCTAAGAGTAAAGTGAGTTCTGTGGTAAAAAAAATAAAAAATAAAAAATAGTTCTGAAATGGTCTTACTTGGGGTAGACACCCATATGGTCATGAACACTGGGGTGATGGTGGACACTGGAGTGGTTGGGATGGTGATGGGCTCTTGGGTGGTTGGGGTAGTGCTGCTGGGCTCTGGGGTATTAGGGTGGAGGTGGTGAGCACTGGGTTGACGCTGGCTTCCCAGATACCCAGGGTGGAAGTGTTGGGCTCTGGCATAGTCAGAGTGGAGGTGGTAAGCTTTGGTGTGGCACTGGGCTCTGAGCTAGTCAGGGTAGAGGTAGGCTCTAAGGTGATTGGTGTGATGATGGGTAGGTATAGTTTTGGGTATTAGAATAGAAGAGCATACAATGGATTTCATGGTCTGTGGGAGTGTGGTGAATCCTGGGATCTATATAGTGGGTTTGTGTGTTGGATTCTAAGAAGGCATTTGGCTGTCTGGAGAAGCAGGAGACTCTAAGAGAAGGCCCCCGTGGGTAGTATGGGCTTTAGTGTTAGTAGAGAACTTGACCTCAGCCCTGGTAACAGGTAGATCAGAGAAATTATCATAGTCATCATCGTCTATATCCCTATCACCACTGGTAGGGCAGCCCTTCCCTGGGTAGGAGTAGACAGGTGTGGAGCCTAAATTGGCACATTGTACACTGGCCACATTAGGGCTCAAGGAATTGACATTCTCACCCTCATTCAATAAGTAGACATTGTGGGAATTTTGCTGGAGCCAGTGGCGGAGGTAGAGGATATCACAATCACAATACCAGATGTTGCCATGGAGAAAAACAAAAGGCAAGAGGAGGGTCCCAAAGAAGCCCTTTGGGATTGTATGAAGCCGGTTCCCTTGAAGGTAGAGGGTGTCAAGATCTTCCAGCCCATCTAGGAGCCCAGCGGGTAGGTCACACAGTTTGTTGTTGGCCAGATTAAGTTTGTTCAGCTTGGTGGTGAACCTCAAGAGTCCAGGGGACAGACTCCTCAGATTATTGTTCTGCAGGTAGAGCTCCTGGAGTTGGCTTAGACCTTCCAGGACACCAGGAGACAGTGATTCCAACTGGTTGAAGGAGAGGTCAAGGATAGTGAGTGCAGGCAGTGCCCGGCCTAGGGAGGGCAGATTTCGCAGTTTATTGTGGGATAATTTCAGGTTATCCAGCTTGGACAGTTTCTCATCAGTCTGCAGGCTGGTCAGCTCACACTCCTCCAGGTCCAGCTTAGTGAGGTGAGTGAAATTCACCAGGGATGCTGTGGAGAAGGTACCCAGTTTGTTCTTGCCCATGTGGAGGATGCCTGTGTCTGCTGGCAGGTCTGTAGGCGATGCTGTGAGCCCCTGGTTCTCACAGTTGACTTCCAGCAAGCTGGTGGCTTTGGAGAGATCACAAGTGGGATGGGAATGTAAGGGGCTTGGCAGCAGGAACAGCAGGATGAGGAGAGCCATGTGAACCTGTGGGCAGAGGGAGTTTAAAGGGATGCCACCCTGGACTTGGCATCATTTTCCTAGGCTCCAGCCCTCCACTGCTGCAGCTCTCAGGATCCCTTCCAGAAACAGCTTCCACACCTCCCAGACTTTTCCCTCTCTTCCACCCCTGTCCTCAGTCCTTGGTTCTTAGTCCCCTCTCAGATCCTCCACCTCTGGTCCCAGCCCCAGCTTACGGTCAGGCAGAAAAACATCTGAAGGCACGGGGCTTCTTCCAGAGTATGACTTGGTCCTTCTCTCTTCCAGCTCCAAGGAGAGCCAGGCCAGGAGCAGGAAAGAAATAGAGCTGTGGAGGAAATGACAGCCTGATAACCAGCTCCTGGGACCCAGGGAACAGTATCCCTCCAGGCACCTCCCTTATCACCTCTCTCCACAGCTTTCCCCAGACCCTCCCTTTGGTTGTACACTCTCCCTTCCTGACACCCTGGAAAGATCTAGAGATTCTCCAACCACCAACTTTGTGCAGCGTCAGCCTGCTACCCTCTCCCTTCTCCTCCATTGCTATTCTTAAAGATGTCTAATTTCCCTTCGCTGCTTCCTTACACCCCACTGCCACCTTTCCTAACCCTAAACTGATTCCCCCAAACCTGGGGCCGCTGGCATCCTGTATTCTATCCACTGGGCTCTTGGCTGATACTCTCTACACTGTACTTATAGCATCTGTTCCCAGGGCTCGTCCCTCCTGGTGACATGACCACTCATTTGCTTGGTATTCCTCTTGCAGGTGTGCTTGGTCCCTCTCAACCTTCACTGGGGCTCCCTCTTCCTCTCCCTTTCTGGAGCTATAAACCTGTTTTCAGAGCATTCTTGGGCTTTTCTAACATATACTCCATAGACACCTGAATACATTTTACTGTGTCTCTAACCACTTCTGTCCCAGAATCAAGTTTTTATCCCTTTTTCCTGAGGCCTACATTCTTAATTCTGATTGTCTCTCAGAGCTCTCTCCTTACATGTTCTACAATTACAGAAACAGTGTACCTCATTTGAGAAGCTCAGGAAGATCGTGAGTTTAAACCAGCTTTGGGCTACAAAGGATGACCCTTCTCATCTAAACAACAAAAACAAAACAACAAAACAGATTTCAACATTTCAACAAAACATTATTGCAAAAATCAACTTCATTATCTAAATAGCTTCATCTGCTGGCCATGGAGATGCAGGACTGTTCACACTCCTAGACTTTGGGAAGCAGAGGCACGAAGTGCATGAGTTCAGGGTCAGCCTGGCCTGTATCCTGAGACTTTATCTCAAAACAAACCCACAGAAAATAGCACTCCTCCGTTGTCCACAACTAGTCATTTACCTGATCATCTGATCACTCCCAGTGCTACTGCCTTCTTCCTGCTCCCTGGTTATGGAGGCTTGCTGATGTCCCTCTGCTTTCTTTCCCATCTCTCCATTCCCCACTGCCCAGACCAGGGCACTGTCTCCTCCTCCGCTGAAGAAGCCTTCTGGGTTATCCAGAAATCTCTAACTTCCTGTTTTCCATCGGAGAATTGCCTGCCAGTGTGCTAACATGTCAACCACTTGAACTCATCCTGGCTCCTGAGGGCTCTCAGGAGGCAGTCTGCAGTACCTACCATGGTCTTCAGGACCTGCAAGTCTGAGTCTTGCCCCCCTCCTGCTCAGCCCCCTTGTCTAGTGCTCTCCCCGTCCTGATCCTTTTTGCTGTCCTTGAATTTTCATTGGTTACCTTTTCCCAACACTTACATATCAAGCAAGAATTATAGTCACAATATCTAATTTATTTATATTTAGCAAAATTAAAGAAAATACTCTATCATATATTTTATTTTTGTGAGTCTAAGGTTTCCTGTTTAATTTACCCTTTTATCATGGCGAAGGAAAACTATAATTATAACTGTCTGGTCTTTAACTCCATCAAGGACATGAGAAGGATATAATATTTCCTGCCTCTGCCTTGCATGTGGCAGGGAAGGTGTGTTCCATCCTACCCAGCTACTTCTAACAGTTGAGAGTCTGGGGCAGAAAGATCATTGAGACCAATAGTTGGAGGCTAACCTGGACAAAAAGTCAAGACCCTATCTAAAAGAGACAGGGACAAAGAGGGAGGGAGAAGGAGGGACGGGGGGCTTGGGGAATCAGTTCTGAGTCTGAATAAGTCTCTATGTGTGAAGTAGAATGTTTCCAGCAGGTGTCTACATGGCTAAGTCACTAATTAAGGTGTGACCTCAGATCCCCTTGGGATCTCTTTGGAAGCTTCAGGAGCAGTCTCTCAGCAGGCTGTTCTGTGTGGGCTTTTGCCCTGGGTCAAGTTCAGGAGGGAAACTGCACTTTGCTCTGCTCTGGGCTGGATTAGTTACTGTATAAATTCCTACAGTCCCTGTTCCTGCCCCAGGGTACTTGGCTTTCTCTGCATAGGGCATTTATTTCCCTGGTTTTTCTGTTTGTTTGTTTTGATTTTGATTTTTGTTTTGGAGCTGAGGATCGAATTGTTTTGTTTTTTGTCAGAGGTAAGGACTGAACCCAGGGCCTTGTGCCTGCTAGGCAAGCACTCTACCACTGAGATAAATTCCCAACCCTGTTTTTGTTTTTGAAACAGGGTCTTGCTCTGTAGCT
Organism: Onychomys torridus; assembly: GCF_903995425.1. NCBI lineage: Eukaryota > Metazoa > Chordata > Mammalia > Rodentia > Cricetidae > Onychomys > Onychomys torridus. The sequence goes on along the minus strand of NW_023413930.1, from coordinate 9,452 downwards.
GAGGCTGACTTCAAACTCAAAATCCTCCTGCCTCTGTCTCAATGCTAGGATTATAGACATTTGCCACCACACACAACTTTATATCTGTCTTTTTCTGCTTCTTCTAACGTCATTTTTATTGTAACTCAGGGTTTTTTTGTTTTTTTGTTTTTTTTTGGGGGGGGTGACGGTTGCTAGGGTTGGATTTAGGGACTTGTTTTGAGGTTTATTTATTTTTATTTTTATATGTATGTTTGCCTGCATGTATACATGTCTGGTGCCCCCTGGGGGTCAGAGAGGGCATAAACAAGACCTTCATGATGACCATACCAGTTGACATGCCAGTGTTGATGGGGGAAATTTTACAAGGCCCCACTTCTAGATGAAAAGCTACAACCTGTGGTTGCTGAGGGAGGGAGAATCAGTTTTCTCCATTCATCAGCCCCCTATTTGGTTTGCAACCCAAGTGGTCAGCCCCAAACATGTGTACACAGGAGCAACACGAAATGGACCAGAACATTTGTTCTTGCAAAGGACTCAAGTTTAACTCTTAGCACCCACATGGTGGCTTACAACTGTCTGTACCTCCAGTTCCAGGGGATCCAATATCCTCTTCTGACCTTTCTGGGCACATGATGCATATACATACTTTTAGGAAAAACATTCATACACATAAAATGAAATTTAAGAAATTCTCTCTCTATGGGGTTTGGGGTGTGGCTCAGTGGTTAGGAGCACTGACTGCTGTTGCAGAGGACCTAAGATCAATTCCCAGCACCCACATGGTGGCTCACAACCATTTGTAACTCCAGTTCTTCTGACTTCCATGGGCTCATGGCACATAGACATACATACATACAGGCAAAACATTCATACATATAAAATAAAATAAATCCTCGTATTTCCACACCCAACCCCCCACCCCAGGACCAGGATGTAACTCTCAGCTATTGATCCAGCACCATGAATGCTGCTGTGATTGTAAGGATTATGCCCTTAATTACATCACTAGCCTGCTATGGCATCTCAGCCTAAAAAGCAGGCATGCTCTCTCTGTGTTCTCTCGTTCCTTCCGTATTTTCCCTCCTCAGTGTGGTCTATCTCTTTCTTTCTCTCTCTCTCTCCCAATAAGGCTCTAGAAAGGTAGCCATGGTTCGTGGTCCTTCCATAACTAATACATCCCGCACTCTCATCCAGCCACAAGCGCTGCTCCTTAACCAACAATCATGACAATGGACTAAGCCTGTGGACCTAGAAGTGATTCTGAGGAGAGGGGACGCCGTCCTGAGATCTCCTGCCCAGGATTGAACAGAGCTCAGACTGCCCAACCAGGGCCACATGCAGCTAATTAAAGACTAGAGAGTGCTTAATTAGCAAAGCCACAGTGCTCAGTGGCTAAGAGAAGCCAGAAGAAATCCAGCTTGGGGTCATCTAGAGTCCTGGGAGCCATGTTGCCACCAGTGTGGGTTTCCCAAGTTGTGTGGGCCCCTGCTCTCACAAAGGCTTCCAAAATTGTTTATTAAATCCAGACCTGCTCCACCTCCATACACACACACACACACACACACACACAAAGAAATTAAAAAAAAAAAAAAAAGGAAGCCAGAGAGTGGTGGCGAACACCTTTAATCCCAGCACTTGGGAGGCAGAGGCAGATGGATCTCTGAGTTTGAGGCCAGCCTGATTTATAGAGCTAGTTCAAGGACAGCCAGGGTTGTTGTTACACAGAGAAACTATGTCTCAAAAAATAAAAGAAAGGAAGGAAGGAGAGAGAGAGAGAGAGAGAGAGAGAGAGAGAGAGAGAGAGAGAGAAGGAAATAAAGAAGAAGAAAGGCAAGAGACAGAATGTCCTCATGTCTTTCCGTACACCTTCTTTACCTGGACTTCTGCATGAAGGTCAGTCCCCAGTCTCCGAGGCCTTCCCACATCAATCAAGGCAGTCAGCACAGTTCTTCAAGGGAGGCTCCCTACTGAGGTGAGTCTAATCTCTGACTAACTCACACTGGAACCAATGGTAACACAATCCCACTAGGGAGACTGAGATGGGTAGATCTCTATCACCTTGAGACTAATGAGTTCAAGGTTAGCCTGAGCTAACTAGTGAAATTTTATTGTCTGTTTTCAGGTGTTTTTTTGTTTGTTTGTTTGTTTGTTTGTTTGGACACAGGGTCTATCTCCTCTCCTCTCCTGTGCTCTGTCCTCTCCGCTCCTCCTCTCCCTCCTCCCCTCCCCCACTCTCACCCTGCCTGTCCTGGAACTCACTACTTAGACCAGGCTGACCATGGAGATCTCTGCCTCCTGGGTGCTGAGGTTAAAGGCCATGCCAGCTTTTTTTTTTTTTTAATTCGTTGATAGTGTGTGCATGCAGGTACATGGGTTTTACAGTGCATGTGTCCAAGTCTGGAGTGGGGAGTTGATTTTCTTTTTTCTATTTATTTATTTATTTATTTATTTATTTATTTATTTATTATTGGTTTTTTTTTCGAGGCAGGGTCACTCTGTAGCTTTGGAGGCTGTCCTGGAACTCGCTTTGTAGACCAGGCTGGCCTCGAACTCACAGAGATCCACCTGACTCTGCCTTCCGAGTGCTGGGATTACAGGTGTGCACCACCACCGCCCCGCAGGAGTTCATTTTCTTTGTCTTCCAGTTGAGGCAGTGTGAAGGGGCCCCAAAATAAGTTCACCACACAGCAGCCATGACAGGCTTAGGGGCCTAGACACAGCTTCTTTGACAGGCTTACTAGCAGGCAACACCCAGAATCACAAAAAGCCTTAGACTGATACCAACAGGGAACCACCCTGGGGTGAGGAAGAACCTGGCATCCCAAACATTCCAACCATTAGATAAGGTGGCCAGATGCCCTTGAGTCTAGCACACACCTATTTTTTGTTTTACAAATACCCCTAGATTACTGTCAACCAACTGGGGTCCTGGACCCTGGAAATCCCCTCACCCCAACCTTTGCTATGATAAACTTCTGTCCCACCTGAGCTCAGGGCTCTCTGCTCTCACCACTGTGTCCGAAAGACAGGGGGTCCAAGCTCTGGACCTTGAAATAAAGGCTCTTTGCTTTTACATGCGGGATCTGGTCTCTGTGGTGGTCTTTTGGGGGTCCCCACGCTCTGGGCATAACAGCAGCCTCTCTGGTTTCTGCTGCTGCGCTGTGTACTCCAGACAGTCTCACCCGGGAGTCTCTGGGTGTCTTCTGTCTGCCTCCCATTTGACCATGAGGATGCTGGGACAGTGGGTGTGCAGCACTTCTGGCTTTTCACTGGAGTTCTGGGGGTCAGACTCTGGTCTTCAGGCTTGTGCACGGAGTCCTCTATCTGCCAACACATCTCTGTCTGATCTTGCTTGTTTTTAACAGATTCTCACTATTTAGTTTAGGCTGACCTTGAACACACTAGTCTCAAGGTCATGAGGCTCCTCCTGTCCCAATCTCCTGAGTAGGATTGCATCACCCTGGTTCCAGTGTCAGTTAGTCACAGATTAGACTCACCTGAGCAGGGAGCCTCCCCTGAAGAACTGTGCTGACTGCCCTGACTGATGTGGGAAGGCCACGGAGACTGGGGACTGACCTTCAGGCAGCAGTCCAGGAAAAGAGGGCGTGCAGAAGGACATAAGGACTTTCCCTCTCTTGCCTTGTTCTGGCTGGGGTCCACCTTGCCCAAACTCCTGTTTCTGCTGCTGATTCCTCCTCTGATAGAGTCTGCACTCTAAGCCATCTTTGTGGAACGGGGACCAGCTGCTCTCCAGGAACTTTCTGCCTTCCAGTGCCAGGTGGGGACTACTGAGGCCCCCCACCTTGTGGACTGAGTAACTACCACCCCTTGCCTACCCACCCCTACTCCCCACCAGTAAAAGACAGGTCCTCTGGGACTCCTCCAAGGTTGAGGCCCCACCTCAAGGACCGAGTCCCTGGTTCTTAGCAGCTCATGTTTGATTTGGTGGCCTTTTTTTTCAAAACTCACTATATATGCCCTGTTCTGTTCTTAGAGACCTCAATAAAACAGGAAAAGTGAGCTACCACACTGGATTTAATGTAACTAGTTGAAAATTTTTTGTGTGTGTGTGTATTTGAGGTGAGAGTGAAAGCATGTGGTGTCCCAGAACATTTGTGGACATTTCTCCCCTTCAATCTTTCCATGCATTGTGGGCTTGAACTAGGGGTTCAGACTTGTAAGTACTGGCTGAGCCTTCTCCTGGCCCTCTCCCACCCTCACATTTTCTTTCTTTGATTTTGTTTTTTGAGACAGAGTTTGTCTGTGTAATAACCCTGGCTGTCCTGAAAGTAACTCTGTAGACCAGGCTAGCCTTGAACTCACAGAGATCCTCCTGCCTCTGCCTGTCAAGCATGCTGTGGGACTAAAGGAGTGTGCCACTACTACCCAGCTTTTATTTTCTACTCAGCTTTGTAGTGTGTGTGTGTGTGTGTGTGTGTGCTCTATTTGCTCTATGCCTGCATGTCAGAAGAGGGCATCAGATTCCACTACATAGATGCTGGAAATTGAACTCAAGACCTCTGGAAGAACAGCCAGTGTTCTTAGCCACTGACCCATCTCTCTAAGCCCAGAATAAACTCTTCCCTGTCTCCCCTCCTCCCCTTTGGTTTTTCCAGTCAGGGTTTCTCTGTGTAGCCCTGGCTGTTCTGCAGCTCACTCTGTAGACCATGCTGGCCTCAAATTCAGAGATTCCCCTGCCTCCAAAGTCCTGGAGGTAAATGCTGTGCCACCACCTTCTGTCCAGTGTTTCCTTTTCATAGCAGTGCTTTTGATACATTGTTTTTCAAAACCAAAGTTCCCGCCCCCAAATCACAAATGACTCCTCCAGTCTCTTGAGTTAGTTTTGCTTTTCTCTTAACCTTTAAGTCACTGGGTTTACTTTGTATCTGGTGGGAGGTGTGGGAGCCCCTGGCTTGCTTTTCTCACCGTGGAGGCCATGGCTCTCACTGTGGTTGATAACTGCCTCTCCCACTGAGGCCCTGAGATCTTGGTGCTCTGGGTCCCTCCTTGTTCTTCCAGGTCCCAGCACCTCACATTCCTGCTGTTAGAGGGTTTGCTGTGTTTTGTGTGATGTGTTCTAACACCGGGTAGGCTGAGTCCCTCCTATGGTCCTTTTCAAAACTGACAAAGCTGTTCATGGACCCTTTCACTGTTCTAACATTTTAAAATGAGTCAAGTTCCTTTCAAAAATTATTTTCAGATTACCTTAGGGAGAATGGACATCTTTATAATATGAAGGTAACTCATTGACAGAGATATCCTTCATTTATGTAGACTCTACTGTTAATTTCTTCTTCTTTTTTTTGATTTTACTTCTTTTTATTTTATGTGTCTTAGTGTTTACCTGAATGTCTGTACACCACATGTGTGCAGTGCCTGCAGAGGCCAGAAGGGGGTGGAGGATCCCCTGGAACTGGAGTCACAGGTGCTTGTGAGCAACCCTGTAGGGAAATGCATGATTAACATTGTAGGAAGCTGCCAGCTTTCACATTTACACTTAGTTAGTTAGTTTTGTTTGTTTCTCTGCTTGTTTGTTAGGCAGGGTCTTATTATGTAGCTCTGTCTGGCCTGGCTGTTGCCAGGTAGACCAGGCTGGCCTTGAGCTCAGAGATGTGCCAGCACCTGCCTCCTGAGTGCTGGGATTAAAGGCCTCTACCTCGGCTCCTGGCATCATCTACCTTCAATATGAATAGCATAAATAGTCAGTATGGGTGGTGAGCATATTAAACACATGAGGCTGTAACACATCATTTGTAATTGCCTCTTGTACCCTTTGTTATTTGAGTCCCACCTCACACTGCTTTGCTAACTATGGTTGGTTATTTGTTCTGTTCTGTTGAGACAGGGTCTGATATAAGCCAGGCTGGCCTTGAACTATGCACCCTCCTGCCTTCACTTCTCAAGTGCTGGGGTTACAGGTGCATGTCTGCATGCCCTGCTTGCTGACTAGGATTTCTTAGAAGTTTTTCTAACTGAACCCTTACTTCCCTGCCTTTGAGGCTTATCTGAGTCCTCACATTACACCCGAGTCTCACCATCTCCATCTTGTTCTCTGAACCCAAGTTGTGATGCCCTGGCTGTTCCCATGAATATGTCGTCCAGTTTCTGCCTACATGAGACCCCCCCTTCCCGTTACATCATCTTGTGTCAGTCCTCTGGCCTGAGGTGAGAAATTGAAATGAGATGTCCTTCACCAACATGTTCCTGTACTGAGGAAGTCCCAAGGACTTTTTTCTTTATACACTTCTGTTGTGTTTATTTGATCTGCATACATATCTGTGCACCATGTGCATGCGTGTCTCTGAGAGGCCAGCAGAGGGTGTTAGAGCTCCTGGAATTGGGAGTTATAGATGGTTGTGAGTTGAGAGTGGGTGTGGCCAATTCCCCCTTTGCCAAGACACCCCTAGACAAATGTCAGCCAGTCAGGGTCTGAACTCTGGAAATCCCCTCACCCCCAACCTCTACTATGATAAAAACCCACCCTGCCTGGGCTCAGCACTCTCTGCCCTCACAGCTGCCTCAGATGGACAGAGTGCAAGTTTGAGCTGAAATAAAGGCTCTTTGCTTTCACATGAAAGAAAGAAAGAAAGAAAGAAAGAAAGAAAGAAAGAAAGGAAGGAAGGAAGGAAGGAAGGAAGGAAGGAAGGAAGTGGGTGCTGGGAATTGAAGCCAGGCCCTCTGGAAGGGCAGCCAGAATTTTGTTTTTCCTTTAAGGAATATGGGGAAGGAGTTGCTTAGTGGAGCACAGGGAACTCGGTGACAGTTGCCATCATGAAACTCCAAAGCAGCATGAGATACAGCGCATGAAAACTGCACACCTGTCTCCTATCTACAGCTTAAGGAGCGTCTGTCATGGTGTCTTGGTTTGTCAAAATCTCCTTTTTAAGAAGATTTTATTATGTATTTGTGTAAGTATTTTATCTGCATGTACAACTTTATGCCAGAAGAGGGCATCAGATCCCACTAGAGATGTTGGTGAGCCACCATGTGGTTGCTGGGAGTTGAACTGAGGACCTCTGGAAGAGCAGGCAGTGCTCCTAACCATGAGCCATCTCTCCAGCCCCCATTAAACCCACTTCTAAGCGGCATGGTTTCTGTTTTTTCATGGGGGTTAAACACACCGAAAGCTGTCAGTTCCATGCACTTCTTGAATGCTCTTTTGAGGTGTGTATCTCCTGCCTTCATCAGCTCCCCTTCAGAATGAATCACTTTAGTCTCCAGGAAACTGCAGCCAGTAGTTTTGAATGGCCGAGCCATCTCTCCAGCCTGTTTTTCTTTCTCTTTCTTTCCTACTTTTTTGATACAGGGTTTCTCTGTGTAGCTTTGCACCTTTCCTAGAGCTCACTCTGTAGCCCATGTGGGCCTTGAAGTCACAGAGATCCCCTGTTGCTGCCTCCTGAATGCTGGGATGAAAGGAATGTACCACCACCTCCTGGCTCCAGCCTGTTTTCTTTTTGTAAGTTTCTAGAGAGGAAACCCTTTTGCTCTGGGACTGGAGACTCCTTGGTTGTGCTCAGATTCCCAAAGGGACTGCTAAGTGCTTCTCTCTCATTTTTTTCTCATTTTAGAGATTAGCTCTAGTTAAGGTAGCCAAGGCTGCTCTTGAATTTCCCTCTTTTTCAATGCTAGGATTTTTTTGTTTGTTTGTTTGTGTTTGTTTTTGTTTTGTTTTGTTTTGTTTTTCGAGACAGGGTTTCTCTGTGTAGCTTTGTGCCTTTCCTGGAACTCACTTGGTAGCCCAGGCTGGCCTTGAACTCACAGAGATCCGCCTGGCTCTGCCTCCCGATCAATGCTAGGATTAAAGGTGGGCCTCAGTCACACCTGGCTTTTGTATTCCTTTTTTCATTGTTAAAAGGCCTTTTCTCTATATTGTATCATGAGGTTTGGTGTTGTTTTTAAAAATAATCCTTTTGTTTTGTTTTGTTTTTTGAGACAGGTTTCTCAATATGTAGCCCAGGCTGTCCTAGAACTCCATCTGTAAAGCAGGACCAGGCTGGCCTCAAACAAATCTGTCTGCCTCTGCCTCCCAAGAGCTGAGAATAAAGTCGTGCACCACCATGGCTGAGCAAAATAATCCTAACTTTAGCTCAGGAGTAAGATCTGCAACAGGTCCAGTTTCCCTTGGACTTGGTTCTACCCCTCTTGGATGTTTAGTTTGGGTTTCCTACTAGGAAAAAAAATGAGATCAACAGATGAAGTACAGCCCTGGTCCATTTCATCTGCCAGTACCTGGGGCAGCGTTATCTGCTCCCAGCTGCTCACCACTCCACGGGAGCCTCATGCGGGGTTTACTGTCATGGTCTTGTTTTCTGAACAGTAATCTAAAGAACGCGTTATTGAAGGAGCCGGCCTGGAACCCCACTGTTCCTTCTGTCTGTGGCAGCTCCTCCGAGGAAGGTGGAACAGCACTCTGAGGTAGTTCTCCTGATGGGGTGGAAGAACCGTGAGGCGGGCTGCCTTCCAGAAGGGCTTCCTTTTGTTGTTGTTTGTTGTTTGAGACAAGGTTTCTCTGTGTAGCCCTGGACACCCTGGGCACTCTATGTAGACCAGGCTGGCTTTGAACTCACAGAGATCTACTGGCCTCAGCCTCCCCAGTGCTGGGATTAAAGCCTATGACATCACCACTCGGCTCAGAAGGACTTTCATACTGACCCAGCCAAGATCAATTGATTGTGTAAGTCATTTTATCCAATTTATTAAAAGCAGTTATGCTGGTTTTATTCAGCTCATGTCCGAACAGACGGTAGGTGCAGAGGGGCGGGGACAATTCTGGCGTGGTGCAGGGTTAGTAAGGGGAGGAACCCCACCACTTGTGCAGAGGTGTTTGTGAGGTAGAGGGCAGCTAGCTGTGACATCATGCCTTTTGGGTATCTCAGGTATCTCATTTTCGTCATGGTGGTTGCCACGCTCATTGTTATGAATTGCGTCATCGTGCTCAACGTGTCTTTGCGGACGCCGACCACTCACGCCACATCCCCTCGGCTGAGACAAGTAAGCGCTGGTTGAGGAAAGGACAGCCCAGGGTGGGAGGCGGCTTGGCCTTACCTCTGCCCTGGCCACAGACTTTATTGGAGCTACTGCCACGCCTCCTGGGCTGGAGCTCACCCCAGAGGCTCCCCGAGCTGCCCCGCCCGCGAGGCGTGCCTCGTCGTGGGCATTCTGCTCCGAGCAGAGGAGCTCATCCTGAAAAAGCCTCCAAGCTTTATCAGGACTTTAAAGTCTAGCAAGAAGATGACAGGAACATTTGGAAATGGCTGTAGCAGTGGACTGCAGCCTGCCCAGCTTAGGAGAGGACTTGTTAGGTAGCAGTCAGGGTTAGGAGGAGGGCAGGGGGCAGAGGCAGAAGAAGAACTCTTAGCTAGAGTGAGGACAGAGGCCGAAAGGAATCCAGCTCACACAGGAGACCCATGAGACATGCAGTGGGCCAAGCACACACTGCCATGGGAGATGAAGCTGGACTGGTGGTGGAC
>NW_023413929.1:0-3905 GCF_903995425.1 Onychomys torridus | reverse complement strand
GATTTTAGCCTCCTTGGAATCCAGCTCCCAAGCCACTACCCAGAGTAACTCAGAGAAGACTTCTCAAGAGTGAGGAGAGAAAGATTTCTATAATATCTTCACACACACATGATCTGTTCAGGTCATGTTCTTTATTCTTCTTCAGCTCTAAATTACTTTACAACTTTAATTCTTCCTAGTTCTAATTCCTTCTAAGTTCTACTTCTTCCTAGTTCTTCTCTGTTCTGCACAGCTATATACATATTTTTCAGGAGGCTTTTTTTTTTTTCAATAACAAAAAGAGTAACAAAGCTATGTCTGAAAGTCATAGCGCATCCTTGAGTAAACAATGAGGGGCAGATCCATTCACCACGGCGACGGCACAGTGCCTGGTGAGACAGGCTCCTAAGAGATCGGCACAGGGAGTCAGGTCTTTATTGGTCGGTCGGACTTTTGACCTTGAGTGAGGGGCCTCTGTGAGCCCCCACAACTCTTGAAGCCTGATGGTTGTTTACATTTATAGATATAGAGTTACATACAAACTAATGTCCACAGACAAATTTGTTCTAAACCCCCATCCTGTGAACCAAGAATGTTATGTAGAAAAATGGACTTTTGAAATATGATTGAAGTAAAGACCTTGAGATGTAGAGATGTTTCTAAATCACAGGGAGGGGGGGGCGCGGTGTCTAATCTAATTATGGGGTTCCTCAATAGAGAAGGCAGGGCATCAGAGAAAATGTTAAATGCTATACTATTAGCATTGAAGATGGAGGACAGGGCCCTTGCCTTGGAAAGCAAGTAGTCTCTAGAGACTCTTAGGACAAGGAAGAGTTTTCCCTTAACCCTACCAAAGGAGAAGGCCCCAGTGTAAATTTTAGTCCAATAAGATCTCTTCTGAACTTCTAGCCTTCAGAATTGTAATAGAGATTCATGATGCTGTTGTTCTAAGCTTATTTATGCATTTTAAGATTTATTTATTTAATTTTATTATGTATGCGTGTTTGCCTGCATAAATGTATGTGTACCATGTGTACACCAGGGATAGGTGTAGGTCAGAAGAGGGTACCAGATGCTCTGGATCTTGAGTTAGGATGGTTTATGGGTCTCCATGAAGTGTTGGAAATCAAGCCTATGTCCTCTGCAAGTGTGGCTGTAGCATGAATCTTAAAAGGGCTTATTAATAAAAACAGACCTGAAGCCAGGTATTGGGGTGAATGCTGGAAGATCAGAGAAGCAGAACAAGCCACAGTTACCTCACCTCACCAATTCCTCAGCTGATCCTGTTTTCTTATACTGGAAGCTTCTGAATCTTCACCCAGAATGAATCTCAGCTGAACTGCTGCTCAAAAGCCTAAAAGCTTAACCAGGCTAATTCCTGGTTTTCATGCCTTTTATACTTTCTGCTTCCTGCCATCACTTCCTGGGATTAAAGGCTCTTGTTACCTCACCTGGCTGTTTCCAGTGTGGCCTTGAACTCACAGAGATCCAGATGGATCTCTGCCTCTGGAATGCTAAGATTAAAGGCATGTGCTGCTGTGGATATCGCTCTGTGTAAATAAAGTTCTGATTGGCCAGTGGCCAGGCAGGAAGTATAGGCAGGACAGCAGAAAAGAGAATTCTGGGAAGTAGAAGGCTGGAGGAGACTCTGCCAGCCGCCGCCATGAAAAGCAACATGTAAAGACACTGGTAAGCCACAAGCCATGTGGCAAAGTACAGACTAACAGAAATGGGTTAATTTAAGATAGAAGAAGCAGATAATAAGAAGCCTGCCATGGCCATACAGTTTCTAAACAATGTAAGTTTCTGTGTGCTTTCTTGGTTGGGTCTGAGCGACTGTGGACTGGCGGGTGAGAGAGATTTGTCCTGACTGCAGGCCAGGCAGGAAAACTCTAACTACAGTGTGCTACCATTTTCTGGCCTCTATATCTAATGGCTGTTCTGGTCTCTGATCCCAGATAAGTTTATTAGGATGCACAATATATTGGGAAACACAATATCACCACATGCAGCTAGTGCTCTTAACCACTGAGCCATCTCTCCTGCCTGCCCCTCATTGGGATATTGCTTTTAAGTTAGAGCACTAATAAAAACCTGGCTTTGTTTTGTTTCTGTGATTTTGGTTTTGGAGATAGGATGTTAGTATATAGCCTTGGCTGGCCAAGAACTCAATATGTACACCAGGTTAACCTCAAACTCACAGAGATCTTTATGTTTCTGCCTCTCAGGTGCTGAGATGAAAGGCATGCACCACTGCTCCCAGCCTATTAAACTATTATTATGGCACCCAGCCTATATAACATTGTTATATTTCACATAATATAAAATAAAACGTTTAAATATAATATGTAGCAGGGTACTTGATGTTGTTTCCTATGGGAGCGGGGGCCAAGTAGGCACAGAATCAAACCACACAGACTCTTGGAGAATGTCAAAACAACAAGCTCAGTTTATTTAGGAAGAGGCAAGCCTTATATACCTTCCACCCCACCCTGGGGGGAGGTCTGATGAACATGCATCTGCTGGTGCGACATGGCTGCCTCTCATTGGTCCAGGTCATCTCCAGATCATGTCTCAGCTGCTGTTGCTAAGGCCCTTCGGCAGACCCAGGCTGGCTCTCAGAAAGTATCTTCTTTACTTGTTTGGGTCATCTGGCCCTCAAGCCTGTTAGGAATGAGTCATCCCACATAATACATAACTCTCTCTCTCTCTCTCTCTCTCTCTCTCTCTCTCTCTCTCTCTCTCTCACACACACACACACACACACACAACACACACACACCCTGAAATTTATCCAATAACTGCATCTAAACAATGGTGACAACAGGGAACTCTGACCATGAGGTTGTGTCTGGGTGCTGCAGTTCACTTCTGTTACCTTGCACAAGAGAAGCATACATATTATCTACCTATAGCCAGGAAACAGCAAAATTCCAATTTCAAATTTCAACTAGTTGTGAATTCCAGTGACAATGAAAAAATTGTTTGAACAGCTGTCACCTCTGGGTGGCAGCAGTATCATTTAGAGGTTAAAGTCTAGTGAAGACTATTTTTGTTTTCATTTTCATCTCCATAATGCAGTAGTGGAATCGAGGACATTCACATCTACTGAGAGTTGCCGTGATATTGCCATCTGTTGACCTGTTTTACACATGAAGAAGCTTGTGATAGGGCTTCAAAAATTTTTCTAGGTACTGGATTATAAAAAGGATAATCCATGCTTTCTTTGGTGTGTGACTTACAAGCATTTTTTACATTAATAATAATATATCAACCAGGGTCACAATGTCAACCAAATTTCTTTATTGAGCTTAATATGGTGGGACACAATTACATCAGGGGGAATTCTTCCTGAGGGAATAGGAAGACAGGAAGTTAAACAACTCCAAAACAGAAAACCAGGCATGTTAAACAAACAGGATTGTCTTTTCAATGGGAAAGATGAAAAACATGTTCTTCCATCCAGAAAGCTGAGAACTGGAAGTGATTAACAGCCTGTGATCTGTGTTATCTGTAGGCCTTATCAAGCTCCTACAACCAAGACCAGAGGTGGCCGGTAATCTAAAGGACCCTGATAGAAAGATACTTCCCCATGCTCCCGCAACCAGAACTAGGGCTATCAGCCAAATGACCTCTATTTGCTATCTGTATGACTGAGACCAGGCCAGAGCCTTAGGTCCTTAAGCTAGTACAGACGGTCTATTTCTAGAAATGATATGTATCCTCAGTTGAATTTCAGTGTAATTAACTTCCTTGTGCAATGGGGTTCTATTACACAAGGAAACTTTTTTAAATTATATGGGGCTTAAATACATTGTGAATATACTGCCTGTTATTAGACTCCCATAATCTGATCGAGGCTGATGAAGTCAATCTGCATTGGGTGTTCATTCTTACCTCTTTGGGGTACCTTTCCCTGTATGTTA
>NW_023413928.1:0-4576 GCF_903995425.1 Onychomys torridus | reverse complement strand
AACATGAGCAAATTTGGTATTTCTGATTATTTGTGTTCAGTATATATATTTTGGATGTTAGACCTTTATCAGATGAGAATTTTGCTTTCATTTATCTGATGTCTTGTGTTCAATATGAACATTTTTGATATTAAACCTATATCAGAAAAGAATGTTTTTATTTGTCTGATCTAGTGCTCAATATGTACATTTTGGCTATAAAAATTTATTAGAGGAGGATATATATTTTTATTTAATTGCTTGTGTTCAATAAGTATGTTCTTAATATTTCATTTTATCACATGAGAATTTTCTTCTTTTTCTGAATTTTTATGTTCAATATGTATATTTTGGATATAAGATATATCTCAAATAAAATTATTCTTTTATTTAATTCCTTTTGTTCAATGTGTATGAATTTTTCTGTTTGAATTATATCACATGAGAAATTTGTTTTATTCTTCTGATTATTGTGCTAAATATATGGTCAATATTTTGGATATGAGGCTTTATCAGTTGAGAATTTTGTTTTATTTATGTAATATTTTGGGAAAATGTGTATATTTAGGATATTAGACATTTATAAGGTAAGAATTTTTGTTTTGTTTAATTTCTTATGTTCAATTTGTATATTTTTGGTATTGGACCTTTATCAGATGAAAATTTTCTTGTTGTTTATCTGATTCCTTGGCATCAATATGTTTATTTTGGATATTAGATTTCAGGTGAGAAATTTTATTTATTCATTTTCTTGTGTTCAATATACATATTTTTGTATATTGGACTTACTCAGATCAGAATTTTTGTTTTAAGTTCTTGTGTACAATTTGTATGTTCTATATATTTGACCTTTATCACATAAGAAATTTGTTTTCTGATTTCTTGTGTTCAGTATGTGTATTTGGGATATTAGACATTTATCAGAAGAGAATTTTTGTTTCATTTACCTAAGTATGTTCAATATGTATATTTTGGACTGTAAACCTTTATCATATTGAACATAAGAAACTAGATAAATAAGACAAAAATTCTCATCTGATAAATATCTAATATCTAAAATATAAATAATGAATGCTAGAAACCAGATAGATAAAACAAATATTCTCACTTGATAAAGGTTTAATACTCAAAATATAAATATTGAACTTAAGAAACCCTTGTCAGATTTAATTGGATATTTTTGTATGTTTGCTGTCATGAACAATATAGAAGCTTTGCTGACCAGGGGCTCTTGACATATTTATCTAGCTCTCAGCTTGCTAAACTAACATTCCTGATCTCAAAAGGTGTCATATATAATGAGGAAAAAGGAGCTTCCAAAAGTTATTATCTTTTAGAGCGGCAATGAGAACAAGAAAGGGAGTACAGACTTGTCTTAAGGAAATGGAGATTGCAAATGATGTCTTTTATAATGTATGTTGTATCCATCTGCTTCCTGAGACTCCCAAACAATGTGGTATCTATCGGCTGCCATTTATACAACACTGTACTGTGAATGCTTTCATTTAAATTGATGTGAACAAAATTACAAAAGTTACAAAACTTTTATAGTGAGGTTCTCAAAGAAGTTTCAAAAAATTTCTTTGTCTAAGGAATTTTAGGAGGATTCATGTCAGAAAAAGGATAAAGATAGTGGTTGTTTCTCTTGAAATTGCTTAATTTTCTCAATTGTGTGGATCAAAAAAAATAGTACCACAAATGGTCATGTGATTTCATAGATATCTTTCAGAGAGTCATTATGAAATTTCATTATTACTTGTGGGCTGAGTCAAGATTATCAGCTATATTTAGTCAAATGCCTTTGAGTTTGTACCCTCTTAACAACTGACAGATAATTTAAAATAGCAGTTAGGATTGATGGACCCAGAAGAATGATAATAATCCTTGTCATATCAAGTTAAAATTTTTGTTTGCAATTGTCATTGGGCAAAAAACAAATAAGAATATTGAGTCCTTGACTATGGACTTGGGAGCTACTTTTAGTATAGTTTTTTCATAGATAAAGTTCTCATAGGTAGATACTCACTTTCAATATTTTTATTTTTCATATTTAATCTGGAGTTAAAATGAGACTGGTCAAGGAACTGCCCACTGTGAGTAAGTAGCTTAACTAATAGGGAACAGTAGATTTTAAAAAAATGGCATTAGAAAAAATACAGGGTTAGAGTGTTGAATTAGCAATGTGAGAGGGGAAATGAGCTGTTCATTGATAAAATAACCAAAATATGAACTGTATGAGGGATAGCTAAGAAAATCTACATCATTAAACCACAAAACTCACTCAGTTGATGGACATAGTAGTTCGCAACAGATAAGAAAATTTAGTAAAGATATACTGAAAATTCATGCAGAAGTGGGATATCTGTGGGAAGAAAGGTAAGTACATATTGACCCCAAACTAATCATAATTGAAGAGCATTGATGGACACCCATGGGATTGCTAGAAAATATCATACTAGAACATGTAAAACATCACTTACAAGTAAAAAGAAAACCAGTAGTCTTACTTAGTATTTGCTCCCGTGTGCTACTACACTCACCCTCAATAGGATGCACTTAGTTTTGTAATATTTGAATTTTATCATAGAAAAGTATAGTTTTCTAATTGGATTTGAGGCTAGTTCTATAGAAATATCTTCATGTCAGGTTCTGTAATCCTGGGCTAGAGCTCATTACTTGGAAGATATTAGACCCAAGTGCAACCCATAACTCTTGTTTTGAATATTTTTACCCCACCCATTTTAATAGTCATGGTTACATGATTTTTCATAATGTGTTTATGAAACACACATCATGTTTTGTTGGATCAAATAAGATAGCTTTATTCCATTAGTTTTAGGCACTGAGCTTTCAATTGATTTATATTTTGATTTCAAATCTTTATAAATTAGCATTTTTAAGTTTGGAAGTTCATTTGATATAAACTTCACACTCAACACACACACACACAGACACACATAATTTTCCACGTGAATATAGAAGTGCAGTCAATATTGTGCAGGGCTAATTTAGTCAGAAAATTTATTAGATTTAAAAACTGACATAAGATCAATAAGACTGTCTATTGTGAATAGTTTCATATCCTTTTGTTTGTCTACATTTCAAGGCAGGATTTCTCTGTGATGTTTTGTTGACTATCTTGGATCTCACTCTATAGACCAGGCTGGCCTCAAACTCACAGAGATCCACCTGACTCTGCCTCCAAAATGCTGGGATTAAAGGTGTGCATCACACACCTAGGAACATACAATTTTTGACAAAGAAGCCAAAAATGTACAATGGTAAAAAAGAAAGCATCTTCAACAAATGGTGCTGGCATTACTGAATGTCAAAATGTAGAAGGCTGCAAATAGCTCCATATCTGTCACCATGCACAAAACTTAAGTCCAAGTGGATCGAAGAACTGAACATAAATCCAGTTACTCTGAACCTGATAGAAGAGAAAGTAGGAAGTGCTCTTGAATACATTGGCACTAGAGGTCACTTCCTAAATATAACACCAGTAGCACAGACACTGACACAAACAATTAATCAATGGGATCTCTTGAAACTGAGAAGCATTTGTAGAGCAAAGAACATAGTCAACAACACAAAGCAACAGCTTACAGAATGGGAAAAGTTCTTCATCAACTCCACATCTGACAGAGGGCTGATATCCAGAATATATAACAAACTCAAGAAATTAGACATCAAAATGCCCAACAGTCCAATTAAAAATGGGCTATAGAGCTAAACAGAGAATTCTCAACAGAGGAAGCTCAAATGGCTAAAAGACATTTAAGGAATTGCTCAATATCCATAATCATCAGAAAAATTCAGATCAAAACGACTTTGAGATACCACCTTACACCTGTTAGAATGGCTAAGATCAAAAACACAGAAGACAGCTTATGCTGGAGAGGATGTGGAGTAAGGGGAACTCTCCTCCAGTGCTGGTGGGAATGCAAGCATGTACAGCCACTTTGGAAATCAATATGGAGCTTCCTTAGAAAATTGGGAATCCATCTCTCCCAAGGCCCAGCTGTAGCACACTTGGGCATATACCCAAGGAATGCTTAATCATACCACAAGTGCACATGCTCAGCTGTGTCCATAGCAGCATTATTTTTAATAGCCAGAACCTGGAAACAACCTAGATGCCCTTCAACTGAAGGAAGGATAAATAAAATGTGGTACTTATACACAATGGAGTACTACTCAGCAGAGAAAAACAATGACATCATGAGGTTTGCAGGCGAATGGATGGATCTAAAAAAAATCATCCTGAGTGAGGTAACCCAGACTCAGGAGGACAAACACGGTATGTACTCACTCATAGGAGGATACTAGATGTAAAACAAAGATGACTAGAATGCTACACAACTCCAGGGAGGATACTTAGAAAATGGGACACTAGGAAAGACCCAAGGATCACCCAATGACAGAGAAATGGATGAGATCTACATGAACAACATGGATGACAGTAGGAGTAATGAAGGGCAAGATTTGACGGAAAGAAAGCTTAGGGGAGCAGGAGATCCCAGCTAGATCAAGAACAGAAAGGGAGAATGAGGAATAACAGATCATGATAAATGAAGACCACATGAGAACAGGAATA
>NW_023413927.1:0-11484 GCF_903995425.1 Onychomys torridus | reverse complement strand
CCCTAAAACATACTCTTGGGAATGCCATTCATCCAAGGTAGCCTCTTAGGGGAAAGTGCTGAATGCTGGTGTCAGCCAAGACAACAGCACTCATTGGTAATGGGTGTGCCTCCCAGTATCTTCCCAATACTCCTTCAACACTGCCACTAGCTTTTGAGCATATTATTTTCTTGCACATTTAAGATTTTTAAGAAATTTTTTGTGAAGTCACTTTTATGAAAAATTGGAGCCAACTTCAACGACAGCAGGAGTGTATATTTCATTTTGTTCTGATATCTTCATTTGTAAAGGCTACTACCAAAGAAACTCCTTTTACTGTGGATAGCAAAGCTTCATGCCAACTCCAAGAACCCTATACATCTAATTACAGGATGCTCCAGTATGCCAATGGGACATCTACTGAGGCTTTCAAGAACTCTTAAAGTCAAGAATACAGTTGAAACTTATACTGTCTGCCTCAAAACTTCAGCAAGGCAAATGAACAAACATAAGTGGTCTCTTCAGGCTCTCACCATTTCTGTAGACTCAAGACTAAATTCACATATAAAACTATTTTAGAGAAAAGAATCACAGCTTTCTTTTATCTCTTTATTACTCAATGACTTTGTCTGTTAACTATTTTCCAGGAAATATTTCTCAAAGCAACAAAGTTTTCATCATACCATGAGTATAACAAAAAGAAAATGAGAGTGAATAATAAAGGTTCAAGTTGGGGTGGGTTTTCAAACATGAACATAGATGTGAATGCTGACCTCATTGACCAATTTTGAGGCACAAGAGGGTCAACTACAATGGTGGCAAGTGGTGGCATGCTGTTGAACTTGAAGCCCATTTCTAAACAATGAAGAGATTTTTCTAATTCCAAATGTGAAGAACTACTTCTCAAGTTATATAGCGGGAATGGAAAAGCACTGTGTATACTTGAATGCTAGCTTACCAATGAAAACCCACTTGCAGAGAAACCTATGAATACTCTCAAATAAATTTTCATTGCTACCCATTCAGGACTAAGCTTTGTCAAGTGACTAAAAGCAGCATAGAGCCACAGAGATTAAAATTTAGCTTCCCAAAGGTAGATCATCAGGCTTAATGACTTTTAATCTGTGAAACATATTTAAAATCACCTTAATTTTTTTCTATAATAACTTGATATGAGAAGTCTAACAAAATTTCAGTTATCTTTCCATAGGCCCATTATATTTCATCCTTAGCTCTTCTAATAATCACTTATATGTTTATGATGACACAAGAAATTCCAGCGGAATTTTAACACACTTCATGTACCTTTTGACTTGTTTGTTTGATACAGTTAAGTTAACAGTGTTTCATAAATATATAATGGGTCATGAGTTATTAAGTAACATTTATAAATCTTCGTTTTAAAAACATTCACTTTAACAAAGATGAGTTAAAAAATAGCTTGTTATCAAACATCGGAGTCAACATCTTTTCTATTTTATCTCAAATACCAAGAAAGTTATTTCCTTTTCTTCAGATAACTGAAGTGTATAAAACATGTTCAACAGGTCCACTGTAATAACTGGAACTTGCTGATGGTTCATGTGGTGGTTTGAATAAGAATGGCGCCCATAGACCCGCACACCAGTGCACTTGGCCCCCAGGTAGCAGAACTCTTTGGGAATGATGCGAGGGTATGATGTGTTTGGAGGTATTGTGTCACTGGGGGGTGGACTTTGTAGTTTCAAAAGATTTCTATCATTCCCGGTGTGGCTCCTTCTGTCAACTGCTTGAAGATCAAGATGTGAGAGCTCTTAGCTGTTCCTGCTATCATTCCTGTTTCTCCAACATGAACTCTAGCCCTCTGAAGTTGTCATTCCAATGAAACCCTTTCTTTTATAAGTTGTCAAGGTCATGGTATTTTCTCATTGCAATAGCAAAGTAACTAAGACAGTTTCAGAGGGAGTTTCCCCGAATTTAGAGATATATTTTCTATTCTTTTTAGAACCTTTGTCTGGAAAACAGCACGAAGAGGCACACAAATGCACACACTGCTCTGCTCCTCACTGTAGATACTTATGATGTTTCCATCCACACAGATTATACTTTCCTCATTTAATGGAAGAAGTGTATTTTCAGAGTGAAACAAATGGTAACTAACAGTATTTATATTCCAGGGCTTCATCTCCCACGCCCCTCTAACTTACTTAAATGCCATGCTGTGTTTCCGGATCGTTTAGTGACTCCAGCACATTTCTCTCCCCCTTGCCTCTGTCAACCCCAGCAAGCCTGTTCCTCCTGACTTCAAAGTGTAAATATTTTTGCTTCATCATCAGTTTGGCAGTCTAAAGGAGCTTTGGCGTTACCTAAAAAGAAACCAATTTTGCAAAGAAAACAATATAATGGAGACGCTAATCAATGCTTCCTTTAGAATATGTATTTCATTTTTTAAAAAGACTAGGGGGAATTTCTCTTATGAAAGAATAAAGGCAGACCAAGAATGACGCCCTCAAAGAGTGTTAATTATATTTTAAAATTCAAGTTGTTTAAAAATGACACAATTACCCGGATTATTTATATATTTATGTGATTATTCATATCATAAATCTAATAGGTTTCAAAAATATTAGAATATTTGAAACAGAAGTTCCTGAGTTACTTATTGTGTTCGCAGTTATTTGATAATGAATGGTAAAGGTTTATTCCTATTGCTTCTCTTTCTTCTGGAAATTTCTACCCTTTTGACAGCCTGAGACTTAGCTCCTAGCACACCGTGCTAGACTTCCTTGCTTAACAGGTGGTCAGTTCTAAGGAGTCTTTCCGTTTGAAATAGAATAAGGCTGTGCTCTGTTTGAAATGTAAATGTTCAGGGCTTCAGACACACACCATCAGAAAATAATATGGATTCCAATTCACGTTGCAAATGTCTATGTCCAAGTTGCTTTCTGAATTCTGGTGGACTTCTACCTCAACAGGAAATTGAAAACTATAATCATGGTTAGGTAATTGTTTTATTTCTTAAGCTGATACATCAAATGAAGATTTTTAATAAGGAGCAAAACATACAAAATGTTTGTAAATAAGACATTTTTGTTTTTGTTTTATTTTGTTTGTTTGTTTGAGTTTTGTTGTTGTTTTTCAAGACAAGATTTCTCTGTGCAACAGCCCTGGCTGTCCTGGAACTCTGTAAACCAGGCTGGCCCTCAAACTCACAGAGATCTGCCTGCCTCTGCCTCCTGAGTGCTGAGATTAAAAGCATGTGCCAGCACCCACCAGGCAAAAACATGTATTTTTAAGGATCTCACAGAACTGGTCAAATGCTCTGAGTTAGTGGTTCTTCACTTTCTTTACATTAAACAGAGGGGAAAAAGGTGTTTTAAACTCTTGACGTTGTACTCGCTATGAATAAATGAAAATTAATGCCAAAAGGGGGATCTGTCATTTGCTTGGCTGTGTATGAAATGCTGTTCCTATATCTTTCTTGCATTCCTCTACAAGCTTGCTAGATAGATAGTATCTAGTTTCACATGTAGAGAAGAAACACAAAGGAATCCAACATGCCCAGCAGCCTATAGTTCACCTACTCAGGCACTGCACTCTACTGCCCAGCATGCTTATTGTACAAACTTAAGGTTTTTTTCTCTGCTCCATTAAATAAAGGCCCTTTGACATTACCTTTAAATTCCATATTTACAGAATGGAGTACTACTCAGCAGAGCAAAACAATGACATCATTAGGTTTGCAGGCAAATGGATGGATCTAGAAAAAAATCATCCTGAGTGAGGTAACCAGACTCAGAAGGGCAAACATGGTATGTACTCACTCATAGGAGGATACTAGATGTAAAACAAAGATGACCAGACTTCTACACAACTCCAGGGAGGCTACCAAGAAAATGGGACCCTAGGAAAGACACAGGGATCACCCAATGACAGAGAAATGGATGAGATCTCCATGAACAACCTGGACAACAGTGGGAGTAATGAAGGGCAAGATTTGAGGGAAAGAAAGCTTAGGGGAGCAGGAGATCCCAGCTGGATCAAGAACAAAAAGGGAGAATGAAGGAATAACAGACCATGATAAATGAAGACCACATGAGAACAGGAATAGGCAGAGTGCTCGAGAGGTCCGCAGAAATCCACAATGATACATTCCTCTGTAGACTGCTGGCAATGTTCGAGAGAAAGCTTCATCTGACCTAGTCTGATGATCAGATGGCTAAACACCCTAACAGTCATCTTGGAACTCTCATCCAATAACTGATGGAAGTGGATGCAGAGATCCTCAGCTAGGCCCCAGATGGAGCTCCAGGTGTCCAACTCTCGAGAAAGAGGAGGGACTGTAAGAGCGTGAATTGTTGAATCCAAGATTGGAAAAAGCACAGGGACAAATAGCCAATCGAATGTAAGCACATGAATTATGAACCAACGGCTGTGGAGCCCCCAGCTAGATCAGACCCTCTGGATAAGTGAGACAATTGAACATCTTGATCTGTTTGGGAGGCACCCAGGCTGTGGGACCAGGACCTGTCCTTAGTGCATGAGCTGGCTGTTTGGAACCTTGGGCTTACACAGGGACACTTTGCTCAGCCTGGAAGGAGGTGACAGGACCTGCCTGTACTGAATCCACCAGGTTTAAATGAATCCCCAGGGGTGTCTTGGTCCTGGAGGACATGGGGATGGAGGGAAGGGGCTAGAGGGGAAGGTGGGGTGGGGGTGGGAGGGGGGAGGATAGGAGAACCCATGGCTGATGTATAAAATTAAAACACATAATAATGATAATAATAATAATAATAATAATAATAATAATAATAATGGAAAAATTCCATAGCAGTCACTAACCTCACATTGGATGTTGAAACAATGAAAGTCATTATTCACAATTTACTTTAATATCACTTGAGACAAGAATGGACTTCTTTTAAGTTACACTATAGAGTTTTTCCATTCTTTTATACTTTCTTACAATTAACAAATTCATATATTCATAGCCCTTACATCACTATTCTCTCTCCTCCTTCCCCAGTGTAACTGCAAATAACATGTGTGTGTGTGTGTGTGTCTGTGAATCACATCATGTAGAGATGTACATGATCATATCCAAATGTGTAATTTTGTCTGTGATTTTTAATAAATGGAAAATCAATGTATATTCTGCTTCACAGTTTGCTATTTTCACTTACTAAGTTGTGTTGAGCCCTATTTAAAATATACCTGTACCTGCATTAGTTCTTAGAAGCTTCATAGTATAACCTTCTGTGGCTTATCTAATGTTTCTTTCATCAGTAGACATCTGGATTACTTCAATACCTTCAGTATTTAAAGCTATTTAAAAATGATTTTCTTATGAACATATAATTGTTGGTTTCTATAATACAAGTAACTGATCAATGAGACTGCCAGGCTCAAATGCACACAGGTAAGTCATTCAAGAATCTGTGTCCTCATACTCCGTTTAGCCTCACCTTTATTTTCATTTTGTCTTGAGTGAATTCAAATTTCTCATTTTAAAATTTTCATATTCTTGATTTTCAATGAGATTAGGCAGTATTTAACACGTTATTGATGATTCACATTTCAGGAAGTTTCTTATTGCCTGAGTTTTCCTCTCCAACCTACAAGGGCCCATGCTGCAAAGAAAACCTTCATCAGCTTACTGAGGCTCTTTAAGGAAAAGTTCCTGTAGCTAGGCCCATGGCTCCTTTCTTGTTTTCCTGCTTAATGATCAAGCTCTTGAGGTCAGCCTCTGGAAGACCATGGCTGCAGCACTTGGTGAGTGTACAGCCAGATTTACTCTTGTGACTTTATTACGAAGATTCTTTCTATGTAGCCAATGCACCTGCTAATAGACTCTTAATTAACACGGTTCTTCCTTGAAAATAGCCATTCTCTGTCTCAAGTCCAAATCATTAAAATGTTCACACTCTCAGAGAAGTCTAAACCTGTGAGAAGGTCTCCTGAATGGTAAAGATCTGATTCCTTCAATTATCTGGCTCACTAAACGCAGCAGGGGAGAGGAGGGGGGCATTCAGCTCAGTCCAGAAGGAATTCTTACTCTACAGGAGTAAGATTGTTAGCCCCCTCCTGGATGCATCAATCATGACATACTTAGAAAAAAAGTTACCAAAGTTAAGTTAAATTGATATGATAGTGCTGGGTAAGTTCCAGAGTTCAATGTCAGTTTGTATATAAAGATATACTAACTCCAAGTAAGTATTTGAAGCCCATAAGTAACTTTTTACATGATTTGTATGGCTAAAATATAATTAAGAAGCTAGGGATGATTTCAAGATTTTTCAGTAAAAGAATAAGAACTTTGGCCTGGAATATACTTCCTTGGGGTCTAAGACAAAGAATGTAGTTTTTATAACAGTTTCACACAAGGAAGCCAATGTGAAGGCACTGAAACCTACTGGCAAGCTTTTAGAGGAGTGTCTTATGTTTCTGATCATCAGACATATCCCTGACATCCCACTAGCTGCCAAGTTCTAACACTTGACTCTTCCCAAAAGAAGGATTTACATTTTTAGAGTATGTTGAACCTCTTTATCTCATTTTTTGTCATTAAAATTGGAACACTGTTAAAAATATTCAGAGATTTTAAAAAATATTTATTTAAAGAAATATCTATCTTTCTATGACTGATAAGTTTCTACAATTCTAAACTCCGCTTTAAGATTTTAAAAATATCCTTTCATGACAACAGGCAGATTACGGGTATTTTCATCACAGGCATGACATCTGGTATCTTTTTGCCTGCCAAGATCTATAAATGGCTTCAAGTATCACTCTGTAAAAAACCATCTTATTAAAGAAGCCAGAAAACCTGAAGCATAATTAATAGAGCAATGACTCTGGTGTGGCTCTAATACCAGCTGCCATATCACTATATGCTATAGAAAAATATTTAAGGTGAACTAAAGTTTAAAGTAAGGCACTCATAATTATCACATTTATTCATTTTTAATCTATATCACTCTGTGTTCTTATACAGCCAGTGACTTAAATAGCTCAGTTAAGTGTTGCCAAGTAACAAATCACCCCAAGATCTAGTGACTTTGCACAATGCTGTTTTGTTATTTGACCGCTTTGAAGTAACCAGGCCCCAGCTCCAGTGGATATCAATCTGGGCACTTTCAATCCCTGATGTCTTGTCCTCAGTCCTGACAATGTGAAGACACATAGGCTCTGCTAGGGATAGTCCTGACAATTGAGTACCCCAATCATCTTTCCAACCAAATAGCCAACTCTTGTGACTGGCTGACTGGGGCCTATCTTAGAGAGCAAAGGAAAAACTGCCTGACCTTGTAGGGTTGAGCAAGAGTCCTGGACTAATGACACTTTCACTGTAGTTCAATTGGGCTGAAGCCACCCCCAGAGAAGGCGCAAACCCCAAACAGAGATCTGCCTGCCTCTGCCTGCCTCTCCTCCCGAGTGCTGGGATTACAAGTGTGCGCCACCACCGGCTACTTTTCTCATTGTATGACAAAAAGATGAAAACTGATCTAAGGAAGGTATAGTTTATTCTGGTTTACAGTTCAAGGGGATAAATTCCATCATCACAGGGTGGAATATGAGACTGACTAGTCATATCATATGCACAGTTAGAAAGCAGAGAATGGGCAGCAGGGAGTGGGAGCAAGCTATAAAATGGAAGTGGGAGCAAGCTATAAAGCCTCAAAGTCCTCCCTTAGAAACCCTCTTTCTCCAGCAAGGTTCCACAATCGAACCAAACATCACCAGAACCTGGGAAACAACTGTTGAAATATACGAGCCGAAGGGGTTATTGTACATCTAAACTACAGGAGTAAACAATAGAAGGGCTTCAAATATGGCAGGGCTGGGGACTAGTTTTGGAGACTAGCTACCACAGATTGTCTAGCCAAAGATGATTCCCATTCCTCTCACTTTCAAGATATACTCACCAGCCTTCCTAAACCCACAAAGGCCTGTTTCCATCCAGGTCATGCTTTGAGTCCAGGATCTCTTTATGTCTTCATGTAAATCAAGTCCATGGAAATAAACCTGCATTTTCAAACAATAAATGAGTTGCTTCCCAAAGAATCTGATTTATAAATACAATGGACTACTTTTTTATTTTAATTTGGTGTGTGTGTTGTGTGTGTGTGTGTGTGTGTGTGTGTGTGTGTGTATTGAGAAAGGGGGTATGCCACATCTGCCACTACTCAGGAGGCCAACAGAGGGCATTAATTCTCTGGAAATGAAGTTACAGGTAGTCATGAGTTGGCTAGTAACTAAATTTTAGAAACTAAATTGGGTGCCCTCTAAGGTCAGCAAGTATTCTGAACTGTTTCTACAGCCCCAAGCAACTTTTAATAAAAAGATTTGCCCATTGAATCCCATGGACATTTTTGGGAAAGCCTCTTGGCATGTATGAGTAGGCTTGTTTCAGTGTCTTTCAGGCACCATCTTATTTTTCTTCTTATGTCAGTGCCACACTGTTTTGATTACAGTACATTTATTAACAATATTATTTTCCCCTATACATTGCTTCTTTTACAGAATTACTTTCACTATTTAAGGTTCTTTATGTTGCCATTTACATTTAGTATTAACTTTTCAACTACTGATATTATGAATTTCAACTGGGGATTTTTATTTGAATTACAATGAATACATAGATTAAGTTGGGAGATAGATAATCAACAGTCAACAACACTGAATCTTCTGATCAGTGCATGTTTTTCTATTAATTTGGCCTTTAAAATTTTTTTAATTATTCTGTTTTCTTTTTTTCATAATCTCAAAACCTGGCTTCATTGATTGCTTTGTATTTTTTATTTCAGCTGTTATCTTTATTTCTTATTCTATTTTTACTCTTTTCTCTTCTACTGAATTCTTAAGGTAGAAGACATTATTGTGATGAGGAATTAAAACCATGAATGTATATAAAACATCATACTAATTGTACTATAGAAGTTTAATGTCATACTTTGTTTTCTAAAACGTCAAATTATTTTCTGATTTCCTTTGTAATTTCTGTCTTTGCTACATGAATTCTTTAGAAGTTGGCCTTATGAGCCAAATTATCAGGTATTTTTCTCAAATTTTTTTGTTATTGATTTCTGGTTAATCAGGTTGTAATCAGATAATTTACTACTTATGGTTTGTCTCCTCATTGTCTAAATCTGCAAGCAGTCTTCAATGCTCTAGCCTTTAAAGTGATAAACTTAACCTCCAGCCATCAATTCTACCTATACTCATTCTCTACAAATTCCCCAACTTTGAAAGTGGGCAGGTTTTAAGAATCAGCTTTTACTAATAGAATAAAGCAGCCTTGGAAGGATGTGCTTGCTGGAACTAGTTTATAAGAGGCTTCATCTCCTTGCTAGCTGCTAATCAGATGACAGCTCTGTGAAGAGGCCCCAGTGGCCTGGCTTTGGACACAATGACAGGAAGCAAAGCATCAGTTGAGGGAAACTTTAGCTGGGGCCTTAACTGAGAATCATAAGCATCCTGAGCCAGACCATCCACCTAAGTGCCTGGATTCCTGGGACTCGCAGGAACTGTGAAATGATGAGCATGTTGCTGTCCATGTATTGTCTATTGGTATAATTTTTTGATCAAAAATAGATGAACTAATGTGGATACTAATTATATTTCTCAGTGAATATTCCAGGACTTACAAAAGTAAGCATGGCTTTTGAAGTGGGATATTTAACAAAATAAATGCAACCAATTTAGATCCACCTTTTGTTTTTGGGTTTTTTTTTTTTTTTTTTTTTTTTTTTTTTTGGTTTTTTGAGACAGGGTTTCCTCTGTGTAGCTTTGCGGCCTTTTCCTGGGACTCACTTTGGTAGACCAGGGCTGGCCTCGAACTCACAAAGATCCGCCTAGCTCTACCTCCTGAGTGCTGGGATTAAAGGCATGCGCTACCACTGCCCGAACTTAGATCTGCCTTTTAAATTTTCCCTATAAGCAAACTCTTTTCTTACTTTCTCTCTCTGTTAGTCACTGTTCTATTGCTCTGAAGAGACACCATCAACAATGCAACTCTTATAAAGGAAACTATTACACTGGGGGCTTGCTTCAGTTTAAAGTTTAGTTTGTTGTCATGGCAGGGAAGCAAGGTGGGGGCATGGGTGTAGTCATAGTGCTGGAGGCAGTAGCTGAGTTACATTCAGATCTCCAGGCTGAGAGAGAGATAGAGACAGCGATGAGAAAGAGAGAGACCAGACAGAAATACACACACAGAAAGAAAGAGGAGAGAGAGAGAGAGAGAGAGAGAGAGAGACACCTTGGCATGTGTTTTGGGAATATTAGTTATAGATGTGTTACATTTGTTATGGCTGTGGCATATTTGCTTAATGGAGGCAAAGATGTGTTGCATTTCTTTTATGTTGCATTTGTTAACTCTGGGAAAGCTGTTTACTGCACCTCTCTAAAACATGATTGGTCTAGTAAAGAGCTGAACAAGCCAATAGCAAGGCAGGGAGAAAGGATAGGCAGAGCTGGAGGGCAGAGAATAAATAGGAGGTGAAATCTGGGAAGAGAATAAATGAGGAGTAAGAAAAGGAGGAAGACATCAGGGGCCAGCCCCCCAGCCACACCGCAAGCCATGAAGTAAGAAGTAAAGAAAGGTATATAGCAACAGAGAAAAATTAAAGCCCAGAGGCAAAAGGTAGATGGGATAATTTAAGTTATAAAAGCTGGCTAGAAACAAGCCAAGCTAAGGCTGGGCATTCAGAAGAAAGAATAAGACTCCATGTGCATTTATTTGGGAGCTGAGTGGTGGGCCCCAAAGAGCAAAGAGGAAAAGGGAAAAACAACCAGCTACAGGCATGGGCTTTTGAAACCTCAAAGCCCACCCCAACTGCAGACAAGGCCAGACCTCCTAATCGTCCTAACCCTTCTCTGATAGTGCCACTCCCTGACAGTTAAGCATTTAAATATATGAGTCTATGGGGGGGCATTTTTATTCAAAACACTACACTCCCTTTCTATCAGTTACTGTTACAGGCATGTTCTAATGTCCAGCTATAACTGTGAATTTACCAATTTTCCTCTAACAGATTTTTATTTTACATGTTTCAAACTATAAGTACATATACATTAATACCATGGGATTTTCCTAAAGAACTGATTGCCTCAGGATAAATTCTTTTGTTCTATGCTCAGCTATATTCCTGGATGTGGTATCTTATTTGTCATGGCGCAATTTCTAAGCTGTCTTTTGAATAGTATTTGATCCTATTTTAACAGTATTTGCCATCCCATTCTTTGAATTTGAAACTTTGTATTTCCCATGTGTTTTCTATAGGCAACATATGTGAAATTTCATTTGTTTACTTAGTCTAATGGTCTTGTGCTGGAGATGGAGTACCTACCCATGTGCATTAAAGTGTTTACAGAAGCAATGGAGTTCAAATATAGAACATTTTCAAAATTGTTCTGTTTGTTCTTGTTGTCCCTTATTCCTTGCCTTTCATTAACCACAAATACTTTCAGGGTTTACTTTACCTCTAAAATTAGATTATTTGCCCCCTCTTCCTCCTTTTATTTTCA
>NW_023413926.1:0-1104 GCF_903995425.1 Onychomys torridus | reverse complement strand
TCTTGCTGTATTGGTGACTCTATTAGGGAGAGCATGCTTATTGCCTTAAAACCGAGTGTGTTTCAGGGATGAGAATACTGGACTGATTTTCCCTTCAGAAACCGAGATAAACTCAAGGATCTGTGTCTTTACACAAGCAAGAGTTCATTTAAGGTAAATCCATTAAATTTTGGAATCAAATGATTTTACACAGGACAAACACAACACATTTCTCACTATTAACTAAAGAGCATTTATGGAAGAGGAGCTGTGTTTTGTATCAGTATAATAAGCAGAGTTGAACTACATATGGTCCGTATGAGTAGGAAACACAGTTCTTTTTTTGTAGGCATGATCATATTTCTTGCAGGTTATAGACGCTAGATAGAAGAGCATGCTTCTTGCGTTAAAACAGCGTGTGTTTCATGGATGAGAACACTGGTCTGAATTTCCCTTCAGAAACGGAGTTAACCCCAAGGATAATTGTTTTCCTACAAGCAAGAGTTCATTTCTGGTAAACCCAGTGAATTTTGGTCCCAAATGATTTTACACAGTTCACGAACCAAACATGTCCTCACTATTAACTAAAGAGCATTTATGTAAGGGGAGCTCTGGTTTTTATCAGTTTTGTAAGCAGCGTTGAAGTACATATTTTCCATATGAGTAGGAAGCACAGTTCTTTTTTTCTGGGCATGCTCATGGTTCTTCCTGTATTGGTGACGCTAGAAAGCAGAGCTTGCTTCTTGCGTTGAAACAGCTGTGTTTCATGGATGAGAACACTTGTCTGAAGTTCCCTTCAGAAACGGAGTTAAACCCCATGATATGTGTCTTCCTTCAAGCAAGAGTTCATTTCAGGTAAACCAGTGAATTTTGGGCTCAAATATTTTTACACAGTTCACGAACCCAACGCATTTCTCACTATTAACTAAAGAGCATGTATGTAAGAGGAGCTGTGGTTTGTATCAGTTTCATAAGCAGAGTTGAACTAGATATGGTCCTTGTGAGTAGGAAACACAGTTCTTTATTCTGGGCATGCTCATGTTTTTTGCATTATTGGAGATCCTGGAAATAAGAGCTTGCTTCTTGCGTTAAAACAGAGTGTGTTTCATGGATGAGAACACTGGT
>NW_023413925.1:0-7940 GCF_903995425.1 Onychomys torridus | reverse complement strand
TTCGGCACCCTCTTATCTGCACAGTTGGGGTGTGGCCCCACAAATTAATGGTAACAATGGCACACACAGCAGATATTTATCAAGCACTTGCTGTCAGGAAGGGTGCTAGGCACAGGACGCAGGGACTTAGACAGATCTCAGTCTGTCTCACAGAGGACCTGCTTCAGCTAGAGATCTGGTCTGATGAATTAGCTCTAGGTTTGTCTTATCAGTTAGGGACTGGTTGATGCTGGCAGTTCGATACAGGGATAGTTTTACAGGACTGGGGAACCTGAAAAGAACCCGGAAGAAGAGTAGCGTGGTGGCCCTGCTCCAAAGGACTGGCTCAGGCCATTTAGTTTTATGGCCTGCCAGGAAAGGCATCAAGGGAGCAGGTTCTCTATGCCCACTGTCTTACCCCTCCCCCCTCCATCTCTCATGCTTTCCTAGGCTCAGCCCATCTGGAATCCAGAGGTAGGGCCCAATGGACCCACCAAACTCACTCTATAGGTTCAAGACACTGTGGGTGGGGTTGGATCTGGAGGGCAAGTGGGGAGACTGGCCTAGTGCTATGTGGGGCATGTGGCAGTGGTTGGCAGGAGAAATGAGTTCAAGCAGGAATGTTTACAAGGTGGCACGGGGCCAAGATGTGTAGGAAGTATGTGTCAGGTGCACACCACTGCAGTGTAAGGGGAGGCCCGTCACAGTCGTCTTTCAGAGTTGAACCTGCTCCTGAACTCTTCCACTGCCCCCAGTTGGCTGCTTCAGGGGTCCCCTCTTGCACGTCTTACCCTTGGCTGAGTTCTAGCTGCCTGACTTGGTCTGCCTGCCTGTCTCCCTGGTTCATTCATTTTCCAGGCATCGACACCAGTTCTGCCTTTGTCTTGGTGTCTCACACGTTACCTGGAGAGACGGCAATCATGAAGCCTGTGCTGTGCTCATAGGAAGAGGCGGCTACAGGGTAGGAAGCTCAGACCAAGAAAGCAGTGGAGAGTTTCTTAACGTTGTCCAGGTGCGAGGCGGACCTGGCCACAGGGAGGAAGTCCCCTAATTTCTCAGTATGCATGGGTGGTGGAGCAGAGGTGGGATGAGAAGGCAGGAGGAGACAAGCTTCAGGTCTTTAATGTGCTCACTGAATTTGAGGTGAGAGATACGTCAGAGGGCCAGGGGCCTCTCCATCTGGAGGGACATCATTGGCCTGAGTAGACCAGCTGTGCCCAGTGGAGGGAGAAGTTTGGACCTAGCCCTGGGGTTCCAGGAGGAGGTTGGCCTGGAAATGATGGGGGAACTGAGTGAGGATGGAGGAGCTGTACTAGGTGGAGTTCTGCTTGTCTGCTTGTGTCACGGCTACAGAAAGGCCCGGTGAAGACTAGATTGGGACCCACTGCAGATTCAGGAATGTAGGGTCATTGTGGTCAGATAGATGTGTTTGCTTAGGGGAGCATGTGTAGGCCTCATGGGGTAAACTAGAGAGCATGGGTTGTCATGAGAGCCAGAGGCTGGGTTCCTCCTTAGAGTATTTACTACAAAGTGGAGGAAGAAATGGATTGCTGAGAGCAATGAGAAGTATTTTTTTTTTCTGTTTCTAGGGCCGGGTTATTGCATATCTGAATGTTGAAGGTGCTCCAGTGGGGGAGAAACATATTGCAGAAGCAATCTGTGACTAGGTATGGGGATGAGGCAGGCTGTGCACAAGCCACAGGTGTGGTGTGGGACCTGAGCTACCCTAGAAATCTAGGGAGGCACATCTCCCAGTGATGCCAGGCCTGGCCCTTCCTAGTCCCTGTAGACTTTTGCAGAACACCAGCTTTGCTCTCCTGGAGGTCTGTACTCTCTAGCTGCTGGTCACAGGGGCTTGGTGCTGTAGGGGTGCACTGTATGTGTATATTGAGGGGTTGGGCATTGTTGGGTATGGGAACTACCAACGTAGGCTGTAAGGCTGGCAACATATGTGGAGGGCAGAATGGCAAGTTCACGGTGGTGACCGGGGCTGTCTGGGTCAGAGCTCAGCTTTCTCACCTGTCCTAGAAAATCCAAAGCAGGTGACAAAGCCCTGAAGGGTGGCACATGAGTGACATCTCTAGCCCCTGTAGAGGCTTTCCCTCACATGGCTTGTCTGCCTACCAGCTGAGAAGGTACAATCACCCCTCATCCCCAGGGTAAGCCAGGTGCTTAGGAACAGAAGGGTAGACTGTGATGGACAAGCCTCTGTAGCCTTGGTTGGCTCCATGAAGGACCGTCTTTGGAACCCAACAGGTTAAGTTCAGGCTGGCTTACCACAAGTTGATGAAGTGCCTGCCCTCCCCCCCCCCCCCCCCCTGCAGCCCAGACCAGATGTGCAAGGGAGGAGATGCTAACCCGCCTGTGCTGTATCTGCTCATGTCTCTGCAGCCCTTCGTTTTCCCTGGGGAATGAGACCCTCAAGGTGCCACTGGCACTGTTCGCCCTGAACAGGCAGCGTCTGTGTGAGAGGCTGAGGAAGAATGCAGCTGTACAGGCCGGCTCTGCTGTTGTGTTGCAGGGAGGGGAAGAGATGCAACGTTACTGCACCGACACCTCCATCATCTTCCGTCAGGTGAGCCTTCACCCATCCTGTCTGCCTCCAACACCAGAAACGGAGTTCCAGGGCCCTTGGAGGCAGCATGGGAACAGGAATCCCACGTCTCGGGTCCGCACCTCCAGCCTCACCTGTTGGGCGGAGCTGTCAAGGCATAGAAAGATATCCTCGGTGGGGGCAGCAAGCAGGCTAGGCTTCGTGGAGGAGCTGGAGTGAATTTGGACAAGCAAGAGCACAGTGTGCACAGGAGTGGGTAAAACAGTGTGGCCTGGGCCACTGGCTGCAGTTTGCAGGGACAGCAGAAAGTCGAGCTGAAGATGAGGGTTGAGTTCCTGGGACTGGTGCTGGCACAGAGGCGAGCTGGCAAGACTGTGATCTGCCTGTTTAGAGGCCCCAGTCTTCATCTGAGTTGGCCAGTGCTCATCCTTGGCATCCTAACTAGACTGTGCACCCCCATGTGTGTGTCAGGGGCTCTACAAAGTTCTGGAACTCTGGTGTACAGCCTAGATAACCTGACATAGCTGAGAATACTCCACAATAGCAACACTTGCTCAGAAGGCTAGGATGACCCAGAGTTGGCCTACTCTCATTGGCTCGAGTATCGTGCCCACTTTACAGATGCTGTCTGGGGAAAATAACTTGCCAACAGGTAGAACCTAGAATTAGAATCCTGTCTCCTAGCTGGGCCTGATGATGCAGACCTGAAATCCCAGCTCAAGAGGCTTAATTAGTTGGATCACTAGTTCAAAGCTAGCCTGGAAAACTCAGAGAGACCCTACCTCAAAATAAAAAAGAGAGCTGAGGATGTTGTTCAGTGGTGGAGCTCCTGCCTAGAACCCCCTAGTGAGGGGCTGGGGTGTGGCTACAGTGGTAGAGCCCCTGCCTAGAAATCCCCCAGTGAGGGGCTGGGGTGTGGCTCAGTGGTAGAGCCCCTGCCTGAATCCCCCCAGTGAGGGGCTGAGGTGTGGCTCAGTGGTAGAACACCCTGCCTAGCATGCAGTGGGCTCTAGCTTCAATCTCTGATACCACCACCATATGTGTACACACACACACACACACACACACACACACACACACACACAAAACCATGGCTATGGTTATTTTCTCTCTCAGCTTCCAGTCTCAGAACTGTGGCCAGAACCTTTCTGGGGGTGAGAGGTGGGGGGCACAGTGGGATGTGAAGGAGCAGGTGGTTTAGAAGGGAAGGAGCGTGGTCTGGCCTCTGGGCTGGAGCCCATCCATTGCGGCAGGACACAAAAGGGCTCTGATCCTCTTGCTCCCATCTCATTGTCCTCACAAGCCACAGGCCTGCTGTCCTCAGCTGCCAGTGTCATGGAGGTCTCAAGACTTGGCCTCATAGTCTTGAAGCTTCTAGAGATTTATATATTTGTAGTTTAAAAAAATCACTTTGCTAAATTCAGCTGTGGGCTCCCTGACGGATCTCATTCTGGGTTCATCTGAGAAGAGTCCCTCCCCGACTTTATACCTTTGTGACACCAGCTCAGTTCTTACTGCTAAACGCACGCGTGTGCGTGTGTGTGTGTGTGTGTGTGTGTGTGTGTGTGTGTGTGTCCAGTGTCCATTTGGGTGCAGATATTCTCTGTGGGTTTCTGAATTGAGCTTGTGCTTGGTGCTGTTGGCTGCTGGCTGTCATGGGCCCAGGAAGTGACCTGCAGATGCATGGGTTAGGGCAATGGCTCAGTGGATAAAAGTGTTTGCTGACAAGCCCGACAACTTGAGTTTGATCCCCAGGACCCACACAGTAGAAAGAAAGAACCAGTTCCTGCATGTTGTCCTCTTATTATGTATGTGTGCTGTGATACACACAGATGTAATATACACAATAAGTAAATTAATTAATGTGATTTTTAAGAAAGAGGGTAGACGGCAGGGTCACAGGGGCCCCTGACTGCGCTTGACAGACCATAGAATGGCAGGATGGACAGCTGGCAGCTGGACTGGGGACCAGGGCCATTTCCTAAGGGGAGGCCTGAGCCTCTGCTCCCCCACTCCTGTATCTCATGCTCTGGTCACTGGGTTCTGAGCCCTTGCCCCCTTCACAGGAATCCTTCTTTCATTGGGCCTTCGGCGTCATCGAGTCAGGCTGCTATGGTGTCATTGACGTGGACACGGGAAAGTCAACCCTGTTTGTGCCCAGGCTGCCTCCTAGCTACGCCACCTGGATGGGAAAGTAAGGAGTGGTCCCTGCCTTGGTACCAAGCCTGCTGGGGATGACGATAGGGTAGGCACGGGAGGGAGGGCTAGTAGTCAGACCTTTGCGGGCAAGCTCTGTTTCACAGCCCTGAACTCCAGTTGGGAAGAGGGGTCAGATGAAAGCTGTGGGGTGGAAGCAAGGTTTATTGAAAGCCCAGATTCCCTGCATAAAAAAATGCTGGCAGCTTTTGCACCAGTAGGTG
This sequence comes from Onychomys torridus, assembly GCF_903995425.1. Classification (NCBI taxonomy): domain Eukaryota; kingdom Metazoa; phylum Chordata; class Mammalia; order Rodentia; family Cricetidae; genus Onychomys; species Onychomys torridus. Next base: position 2,987 of record NW_023413925.1, on the reverse strand, counting down.
GGTGGTCACTTCTGCATGGGCTTGATGGGGAGTGTGTGCTGTCTAGGCCCCTTTCCGAGCCTCGTTACCCATGTCCGGGGGGTTATTAATGCCTACCTCTGGCCACAGATGGTCTGTCCTTCATTGGCCTCTCTGGGAGAGATGGCGGAGGAATAGGGCAGTGCCATGTGAGAAGTTTGGGGCCAGAGGCCAGGCTAAGCTCCTTGGGCGAGACTATCCCACTTCCACCTTCCAAGACACCTGGCAGCTCCTCCCTGCTCACAGCACTGATGCAGATGCTATGTAACTAGGGATGTTTGAAGTGATCAGGGAGTCTTGTCTTCCAGTCTGTCATTTCTGCCTGGTGAGTGATTATTCCAGCTAATGTGTAAATTGCAGCCTTTGCTACCTGGTGCCCCATCGTGCTCATTACTAGGTGGGTGGGGAGTCTGTGGCTGGTTTGAGTGACATGGCACCTGGCTGCCACAGGGACTCTGAGCTCTTTGCAGAGGGCTAGGGCCCCTAAAGGGCTGTCCTCCAAACTCCCTCTGCTCTGCGTGCCGACTTCTGCTCCAAGTGGACTGCACAGCATCCACTGCTGGCCTTGGCATGTTGCTCTCCTGCTGTCTTGGGGGAGGGCGTCCAGCTCCACAAATTGGCATCAGTTCTGCTTTTAGGCCGCTTGGCGGCATGCCAGGCTGGCCCTGGGCCATCAGCTTTGCTGTGAGGATGCAGCTGAGGCCGAGCTGGCAGCAGGAGAGAAACACGCTCTGGTCTCCTGTGAGCTTTTCTTGGCTTGGCCCTTAGGAGGGACCAAGGAAGGGTGAGGAGTGGACATGTCTTGTCTAGCTGTCTTTGGGATAGACAACAGGGCTGGCAGGGAGAGGTCATGCCTAATACCTCCCTAGCTTCTATTCCATTTGCAGCCAAATCCTTACCACTTCCCTGCTTTAAAGAGGAAACAAGTCCAGTGTGCTAGAAAGACCTGTGTCAGCACCGTGGTCTGTTCTTGTGGGAGCTGTGATTGGAAGTAAGGCTTGCCTGTGGTCTGTCATGAGCTCCACATGGTGGCCATGAAGTACCCGAAGGTGAGGCTGACTGCCGCTCTAATCCCTTCCTAGGAGACAACACCGTTACAGTACAGTGGTGTGTTGCTGGGTTGGTTACACCTGAGGTGACAACATGAGGTGATGGTGTTGCCAGAAGTGCAGTTATAGTGTCTCTGAATGTCTGACCTGGCAGTCACTGGACAGTCCCAGGCTGGCTTTGAGCTGCCTGTCCAGAAAGGTGAAATCTGTTTCACCCTGCTTGACCCTGGTTAGGACCAGATGGCAGGACACTGGCTGTGTGACTTCTGAGGCTAGGCCATGAAGTGCACTGGGGCTTCCCCCAGTTCTCTGCACTGGGACATTCTCCTCCAGCTGTGCCCTATCATGAGGAAGCCCAGACTCACCCATGTGGAGAGCCTCCTCCAGCTGGTGCAGCCATGAGCGTGGATGAGCCTTCAGATGAATCAGGCTTCTGCTGAGGTCACAGATGTCATGGACCAGAGGTTAGCTGCACTGACTGGGCTCTGTCTCGCTTGCTGACCTGGAGAGTCCACACGTTAGTGACCTTTCTCATTCCAACAGAATATCTCACAGAAGCAACTTAAGGGAGAAAAGATGTATTTTGGTTTAGTGTTTCAGAAGGCACGGCTCATCCCGGTGGGGAGGTCACGTCAGTAGGAGTGTGAGATCACATCATGGCAGCCATGGAAGCAGAGAACAGGACCACACTGGTGGCCAGGCTCTAACTCTCAATGCTTGCCCTCAGTGACCCAGCTAATAAAAGCTCTGCACCCTTCCAGAGCAGCATCCAGCTGGGGATCAGATATTCAAACAGATGAACCTATGGGGGCGCTGCAGATTCAGATCCTAGCAAGGATAGATCGTTTTTGCCCTCCACTCAGTTTTACGGTGGGTCGGGTATCACTCAAACCTTAGTGTATGAGGCAGGCTTTCACTGCTTTGACAGTGTACCCGAGGGAAACAAATTAACAGGGGAAAGGTTAATTTTAGGTCATGATTTCAGAGGTTTCGTTCTGTGATCTGCAGGCTCCATCGCTGTGTCTGACATAAGGCAGAATACTACAGTCGCATGAGCTTGTCACACAGCTACCCCCTCATGGTAGCTAGAAAGCATAGGGGTAGGGGAAGACAGACAGACTAGGGTTCTAAAACACTGTTTTAAGGATATGCCTCCCAGTGCTTTACTTACTCCAATTAGGCTCTGCCTCCTAAAAGCCCCTCCTGAGCATTACCTCACAGGGGATTGAGCTTTCATCACGACACTTCTCATCCACACCATAACATCTGTAATGGGGCCAGCCCTGAAGGATGTATAGGTACGATGCTCCCAGAGTCCTTCCTGCATGCCAGGCTGTCCTGAACAGAACCGTGGCTGTCCTCTCAGCATCCCCCTTGGTCCTACTTCCTGGATCAAGCTGAGCTTGCCGAGATGTCCCATTGCTTAGAGAGTCATCTCAGAGGTTGGCAGATCCCGTCATCTGGGAGCTGTGGGGATGGACAGTGGGGGTCCAGGAGGGTCTGTTGGCCCTCAGTTGGCCCCAGCCCGAGTTTCTGGCTGGAGAGATGGAAGGACATTGAGTGGGCCTCCTCCACTGTCTCTTCTCTTTCTCTCCTGCCCTCTTCTTTCTTTCTTGAGATAGACTGTCACTATGTAGCCTAGGCTGACTCAGACTCAGATCCACCTGCCTCCTCCCCAGTACTGGGATTACAGGTGACCACCACCATGATGTGGGTGCATGTGTGCATGTGTGTTGTTGGGGATTGACTCTAGGGCCTTGCGCATGCTAGGCAGGCACTCCACCATTTGAGCTTCTGTGTGGCGGATAACCTCAGAGGATGCTCTGTGGCTGCCCCAGCTCACACACAGGAGCAGTCTCCAGGCTCAGACACCTGCTCTGAGTTGCAGAGTGCTCCTTTCCTCTTTGACATGACATGTTG
>NW_023413924.1:0-8033 GCF_903995425.1 Onychomys torridus | reverse complement strand
AATGGAGACTTTGAAAGCCAGAAGGACCTGGACAGATATAATGCCGACACTAAGAGACCATGGATTCCAGCCTAGACTAATACACATAGCAAAACTCTCAATCATCATAGATGGAGTGAACAAGACATTCCAAGACAAAGCCAGATTTAAACATTCCACAAACCCAGCCCTACAGAAAGCACTAGAAGGAAAATTCCAAACTAAGGAAGTCAGATACACCCTCCAAAACACAGGCCAAAAAGGTAACACCACAGCAGTAAACCCCCAAAGAAGAGAAGTACACACACACTACCACCAAAAAATAACAGGAACTATCAATCATTGGTCATTTATATCGCTTAATACCAATGGATTTAATTCAACTCAAAACCACAATCTACTGAACAGGATTATCTGTACTGCTCAACAAAATTATCTAGATATCTGCAAGGGTCATAAACTGCTGACAGAATACAATCAGGAATAATACAGGAACTATGAACCCAAAGCCAAATCTGGCATGGTAGACAGACACTGGGCCCTGTAAGAAGATCTCAGGTGCAGGAGAAAACTTGGCCAGTACACATACTAACTTAGAAGGTTTAGGTGGATCTCATGAGACCTTCTCCCAAGACCAAATACTTCAGGAAACTAGTGACTGTTGAGGGTGAGAATTGATTTTTCCCAAGGTTCATTTTCCAAAAAATAAAGTGGTCTAGCATGAAATCATATAAAGAAAATAATTACCAAATGGACTGAGTATCTCATATTTATTCATGTGCATAGACATATAAATATATATGCAATAGTAATAGCAAAAAGTAAACAAGTAGTTTAAGACATAATAAGTGAGCGCATGCAGGAAGCTTTCTTTGAACAACCAGTTCCCCAAATCATGATACAGAGACTGCTTAATAATTATGAATGCTTCCTTTCACATGGTTTATGGAACAAAATGTGGATTCTGCCCTTTCTACACACCAAACACTATGCACACATAAGAAATCTCTGCATATGAGAAATTTCTTTTGTCCCCTAAAACTAAATGTCACCCAATCACAGGATCATGGCTGATGGTAGCAGAAAGTTAGTAGCATTCAAATCACATATTGCTGAAAGATGATCCACATCACCATCTTTACTACCAGTTTCTAAATTATTTGTAACATTTATAAGACAAACATGAAAGTGGAGTGCAATGTTCAGAACTTCTAGAAACTAGAAGTTTTCCAAACTGCCGTCCTACTACACACCACAGGCATGCCTGTGTGTGCAACTTGACAGTGATATTTCAAGCATCATATCCTCCTGTAGAGTATTCCCATACTCAGGGAGGCTCAGAGGACAAGGACTACTGCCCAAGTCACCACATGGATGAACAGAACACAGTCTGGCTCATGGTCAATCCAAGTCCCCGCAGAAATCACAACTCAGCAGACCTTTTATGAACATGCTACACTCAAGCTACAACAATGCAGGACAACAAAAATCTACATTAGAGCATGCAGGATGAGCAGTACGACGCTGGACAATGCAGCATGAAGCAAGAATAAGCTGAACTCTGCCTCTGACCACTTGTTTCCACCCAGCAAGGGAAGGACTTAGCACACTGACTCCCATGACTCAATTGAACACTCCTTTGAGTCTGCCGGGATGGCAGCCCCTCACTCACCATATTGTGATTTCCCAGCTTGGCCATGCTGTGTGTTCACCTCCCTGCAGCAACACTGGAGCTACACAGCAAACAAAACTACTGGAGACAGATTCTCTTCAAAGCCAAGCCTGAAGCTGCTAGCCAGAAGGACCCCACACAACTTCTGATTGGCACGTAACCTGGAGAACCTGATTGGGTAGTGAGGCTTGACTGACTAGAGCATCTCCCAGTATGGTTACACTATGATTAAAGGCACAGCACAAAGATACCTGATCCTGCCTTCCACCCTAGACCCAGACCTTTTCTGAATCACCAGAGATTTGCATTTCAATAGCACTTGCCCCTGGCTATAGTACCAGACAATGAGATCTTCCTGTTCTCCATAGGCACTTCCTCTTCATTCTCCTGGACACAATGTGGCTAGCTAGCTTATACAGCCCACTAAACTGTGTAGGTTGGAGTAAATCCCTGTCATGCAGGGGGAAGGGTATCCAGAATATTTACAACTAAAGAGAGATTTAAGAAAACAAAAGGAGATGTTTGTTACTTGGCTTCAACTGAGGTCTGGTGAATTGAATGGACTTTTTACCTGCTTGTCCAAGGGACTTCAGACAACCAGGAAAGAAAGCAGGAACTAGATCCCAAACAAGATAATAGGCCTTTCTCCCATCAGAAAGCTGGATTGTGGCTCCATTGCTTAAGGAGTTTTCAGGAATGAATGTCAGTGCAAATTGTTGGCAAATGAAATAATAATAATGTATAGTCTTCATGGAAAATTTAATACATACATAATAATAAAGCTATGAAGAATGTCTTTATAAACACCATTGTTAGCCAGCACATCTTTCGCAGTGGGCAGGTGAAATAAAACCCACAACTGTATTATTAAATGTATTCTATTTGAATAGAACTGTTAGAATGTATCTCTCCATGAAGATAGTAGGTGGAATTACTAGAATTTCACACAAATTGTTATAGAGCTAGTGAAACAATGGCTGTCTACCAATGGAATTTTGAAGAATTTAGTAGTTGTTCAGGCTAGATATTTCAGTTGTGTGCAGTATAGAACAAAATACCATGGAAGTAGGCTTTAATTCTGGTACAGGAAGGATCTTCTGTTGTACCCATTTTGTGAAACCCCCAGAGACACCCAGTTTCCTATGCAGGCACATTAAGATCCTTTCATTAAGGTTTAGCCTGGGGCACTGCATGGCAGACAAAAGGAAAATTGGTGGCAGCTAAAAATCCAGGTGTAGAGCGTTTTTATAGGAAAAAATCACAAGCAAGAAATTAGCAACTTGGGATTGGGTAGGAGGGATATGGGGCAAAGTGATTTTTTTAAACTTGTTACAGACTTTGAGTGCAAGAGAAATGTCTGTTAACATAGAGAGACAAATAAACAGATCAAGAGTACAGAGTACACATGAGTGAAATTATATGAACAATTACTAACTACAGAAAAGAAAAATAGGATGGGTGGACTGGCTGTAATTTTCATACCTTTAACTCAAGCACTCAGAAGGGAGAGGCAGGTATACTGGCCACTGAGTTGAATAGAAATGTAGTCTTTGAAATCAGGTCCAGAACAGCCAGAACTACACATTAAGAACCATGTCTTCATTGCAAAATATCAACAAAAAAAGATAGAACAAACTCAGAGGATTTTACTGAAGTTTCTACAAAGAGTTATGCATTTATTACAGTTCTGTTTTCTTCTTTAAGAACATGAAGTGCCCCAATACAAACTGGAACATCAATAAGATTTTGTTAAAAGGCACTGCAAACAGTTATAAATGGATAGATTAAAAAATTAGCAATTTAATGTTGATCAAATATAATTCAACACAGGGCGGGAGATATGTTATAGCAGCAAAGTGCCCTTGCTTGTTTTGCATGGAGGTGTGCTCAATTGCCCTTGCTTAATTGGGGGATCACAACTATTCCTTATTCCAACCTCAGGGTTTGTAAGACCATCATTTGGTCACTGTGAGGAACAGGTATCCATGTGATGTATATCCATGCACAGAGGTAAAATATTCATATTTGCTGTGGATATCGCTCTGTGTAAATAAAGTTCTGATTGGCCAGTGGCCAGGCAGGAAGTATAGGCAGGACAAGAGAGAAGAGAATTCTGGGAAGTAGAAGGCTGGGGAGAGACACCGCCAGCCGCCGCCATGAAAAGCAACATGTAAAGACACTGGTAAGCCACAAGCCATGTGGCAAAGTATAGACTAACAGAAATGGGTTAATTTAAGAGAGAAGAAGTAGATAACAAGCAGCCTGCCATGGCCATACAGTTTCTAAACAATGTAAGTCTCTGTGTGCTTTCTTGGTTGGGTCTGAGCGACTGTGGGACTGGCGGGTAAGAGAGATTTGTCCTGACTGGGCCAGGCAGGAAAATCTAACTACAAATGGCGTCCAACGTGTTGGCAAGAATTTCCACCTAAAACCCGAGAAAAAAGATTCTAAAACGGAGCTAAAAACAGCTTCCTAGTTGTTTCTGTCAAGTTAGCGGCAGCCTGCTGGTTTTAGCTACTGTGGCAGGTTCCTGGCATGTGTGTCTGACCTGCCGTGTGGCGGGAATGAGGAGTCTACAAGCAGCACTTTGCTCTGCTGCATGGTGGATTTAGCCTTTGCAAGTTTAAAAAAAAAAAAAAAAGGTTTCTGAGCTATGCACTGCTTTGATAGAACTACTTCTGATAGTTGATGGTACACATGGCTCCAGACCCAGGGCTGGCAGTAAACTGTACCACCTCCATGTTGGGAAACTGAGGTGGGCGGAGCCAGTAGCCACAGCAGCATTTCAGTCTTACAAAGATGGATATTACACAGAGAATCTGGTTTATGTTGTCTTTGGGATTTTTAACTACAAAAAAAGATTTGATCGTAAAAGCTGTTGAGTTAAATAAATATGTAAATTTTAAAGGTACCTTGACTTCAAAATTTGGATATAAGGATATGTTGCTTTGGAAAAGAGTCTCTGCTTTTGTTTCCACAGAAAGCCAGTGGCTATGGATTTGTTCCAGATTAAGATATATCAGGTTTGATCAGCCAAGACCACCTGAAAGGTCTCCGATGACACAGTGGCCCAGATGATCCGACATCCAGAATGGCTACAAGGCAACTGGCTCAGAGGTTCACCCTAATGGACTACTCTATAATCCTAAAATTTTCTTTGTATCCCCATAAGATACAGCGCCCCCCTCCAGCAGGAAGTAGTAAGAGAAACTACGCCCACATTCCCAAAATTATCAAGCTGGCTTTGGAGATGGAATTGGCTCACTCCTTCTCTAAACCCAGACATATTGCTAAAAGAAAAGGTTAAGAGATTCTTGTGTCCCAAATCAAAAGAGCCCTCTGGTGTGGGACAGAGAAAAACCAATATTTTTCTTTAAAGCAGTTTGATTATAAATGAGATCTCTTTCTAAAGAAGAAAAGGGGATATGATATAGATATAATAGGATGAAAGGGTAGATTAAGAAGGAACTTACTTCTAAAGAGCAACAACTTGTTTAAAATGTTTTACATTGGTATAGACTTCAGTCTATTGATACAAACTTAAATTTAATTTTGTTATACTGTGTGCATATTTCTACTCATGTTTAAGGTATTATGTTTGTATAGCTCATTTAAATTGTAATGGATAATTAAAATAGATTAATAATTAGCCATCTATGATAATCATACTCGTAGCCATGTTAGTTAAGTCTTCTAGGTATACATAGAGATATTTCAGATAGATAGTTAATCTTCAAATACTTCAAAGACCTTCAGAATATGGCATTTAAAATTTAGGCTTTCGGGACAATGAGACATGTCTGCTCCTGGCAGCACTGATTTACTTCAGAGAGGAGGATGGGCATTGAAGACACTTCATATGGAGTTTATCTTCACCTTGGCAAAAATAGCCATTTGGACAAGAAACTGTTCTTGCCTGGACTGCTCGATCAACTGGACATGCAGGACCCATAGAACGGTGACCACTGAACTTTGCTTGACAAAATGGTCCTTCAGGTTCCTGCTTTGCAGAGGAAACTGCCAGATATTCTACAGGACACTGAGAGAAGTGACCGAGAGACTCTAGCCCTGTGGGCTGAAGACAAATGCCCCAACTTTACAAAGGAACATTAGGTGACTGTCCAGGCTGCCAGCTATCTCTGTCTACTCTTGCAAGACTCCCGAAAAATGCTTGCATCCTTCTCCTGGTTCTCAGGTAATATTATATCCTTCTGAGGTCTTTGATGTGGTTGAAGACTAGATAGTTATAATTTCCTCAATTATGATAAAAGATAAGTTAGATATGAAATCTTAGACTCACAAATATAAGATAGATAGGATATCTACTTTAATATTATAACTGTAATTCTTGCTTGATAATTGTTTTGTTATATGTAATTGCACTATGTAAAAGTTAAAACCTTCCTTAAAAAAAAAAAGAAAAGGGGAAGTGCTGTGGATATCGCTCTGTGTAAATAAAGTTCTGATTGGCCAGTGGCCAGGCAGGAAGTATAGGCAGGACAAGAGAGAAGAGAATTCTGGGAAGTAGAAGGCTGGGGAGAGACACCGCAAGCCGCCGCCATGAAAAGCAACATGTAAAGACACTGGTAAGCCACAAGCCATGTGGCAAAGTATAGACTAACAGAAATGGGTTAATTTAAGAGAGAAGAAGTAGATAACAAGCAGCCTGCCATGGCCATACAGTTTCTAAACAATGTAAGTCTCTGTGTGCTTTCTTGGTTGAGTCTGAGCGACTATGGGACTGGCGGGTAAGAGAGATTTGTCCTGACTGGGCCAGGCAGGAAAATCTAACTACACATATTCACTTAAAATTCAAACAAAACACAACACAAAAAGGTCATGCACCTGCTATCCAATGACTCAGAATGCTCAGGCAGTATGAGTGTCTTGAGTATATATGCCATCCTGAGAAACAGAATGACACCCACTGCCTAAGGGTAAAGTAAAATATATGGCTGAAAATCTGTAAAACAACATATGTTTGACATGTACAAAAACCTACATCTCAAGCCCATCACCCAATAGTATTAAAACAAAAAAACTAGGAATGTTGGCCCTAATATCATCCCAGGATATAGGGACCAGAATCAAAGGGATCTCTGAGTTTGGGGCTAGCCTAGCATACAGAGCTACTTTCAGTACAGCCAGGGCTACATAGATAAACCTTGTCTTCAAAAATATACAAAGAAAAAAAAATTAAAAGAGCAGGCTACCAAATGACTTAGCATTGTATAGCAATTGCTTCTATTGTATTATGTGATTTTGAAATAGAATCTATAATGTTGGTGAATGGATGATAGAACAAGAAGGAAGCAGGCTGATTACTTTCAACCATAACATAGTATACAGAACAATCAGAAATGTGTTGAGACTATAGAGATGCATATCTTACCCCTTGTGAGGAATGTCATCCAGAAAGTCTCCTCCTACTCAAGGTTTCAAAAGCATTTTAAAGAAATCACCAAGAAGAAATGTGTTTCCAAATACAATACCTACTCTGGGAGGATTTTCAACCAATTACATTCTGACCCAAGTCATTAATGCTCATGGTCATTCATGAAGAATATGTATTTAGTCACTTCAGTGATCTTGATATTCTAAAACAGCCCTTACATTGTTCAAATGTCCAAAGTGTCTTCTGATACTCAACATGATGTATTGACAGTGACATCTTGTAAAATTAGAAGAGTTACATCTTTTGAACATACAATGGCACACAGTCCCATTCTCATTGAAAACAGTGAAATGGAGACACAGTGAGGAAGGTTGAACCAAGAAAAGACTGAAGCACAGCAAGACAAACAAATCCTGTATCTCTGTCTCAGATTCAAGGGGCTTTAGTTCCCAAGAGCTTAGATGGCCATTTCTCTTCAACTTTCCCTGCATCTCTGTCTCTGGTTACTTCTACACCCTATACACAGCTAGGTCTACATGAAACATGCCTCATAGCTGAGGAATCTCAACATCTTGTGGTCACAATGCAACCCAGATGTCATGAGTTCAAATGTATTTCTGATTAATTATGGATATCCCAGCTAGGCTGAATAACAAACCACTCAAGAGAATCTGTGAAGACATAAAACCAAAAGCAGGGACAAACTCTCAAAGACAGCAGTTTGGGGATATTATGAATAAAGCTGCTATGAACATAGTTGAGCAAGTGTTCTTGTGGAAGGATGGAGAAGCATCTTTTGGGTATATGTCCTAAAAAGTTATAACTGGGTCTGTAGATAGGTCAATTGCTAATGTTTGAAGGAACCACCATATTAATTTTAAAGGTCTACAAGTTCCCACTCCCCCCCCCAGCAATAGAGGAATGTTCCCTTTACTCCACTTCCACACCAGCACATGATGTTTCTTGTGGTATTAATCTTTAGCCATT
>NW_023413923.1:0-12021 GCF_903995425.1 Onychomys torridus | reverse complement strand
AGCTGAGTCCTGCTCCTGTGCTCACCAGCTAGGGGCATATCTTCTCCAAGAGATGCCCATGCATATCATTTGTTCAGTTTGTTATTGGGTTGTTTGTCTTCTCTCAACGATGGTTTTTACATTTTTTCCTAATCTGTTTCTTTTTTAAAAAATTATTTTATTTATTTTTGTTTTTGTGTATGATGGGGACCACTCATGCCATGTTATACATATGGAGGTCAAAGAACCATTTTGTGAAGTCTGTTCTCTCTCTCCTTGTAGGTTCCATGGATCCAACTCAGGTCTTTAGGCTTGTGTGGCAAGTGTTTTTACACTCTGACTATCTCACTGGTCCTTCCTCTTCTGCCTCTTATCTTTTCTGTCTCTGTCTCTCTGTTTTGTTTTGTTTTTGACGTAGTCTCATGATACTGCCCAGGTTGGCCTGAAATTCGTGACGCTCTTCCTGTTTCAGCATCCTGAATGCTAGGACTACCAAGCAAGCACTCCCGCCCCTCACTATTTCTATTTTCGTTCTTTAAAACTATTTTAGAATTTACTTTTTTATTGTTTTTAATTATGTGGGAGGGGCATGCATATGTGTGTGGTGGCTTAATGATGGCTGTACCACATCCAAGTTCCACACGTTACAGGTGACATAAAACTATATAAATACATTGTGCATGATGTGATCATTTGGAATATGTATAAATTATGAACAGATGGCCACAATCAAGGTAGACAGCATACATATTGAGTGGTGATTTTAAAGTACAACAGTTTTGAAATCATTTTTACCTTTATAAATCATGTTTTTGGTATTGTATCTAAGACACCTGCCTAGCCATGGCTTTGAATTTTGAAGATTCCCCTCCATGTATTCTTCTAAAAGTTTACGTGTGTGTGTACATGTGCAAAGGTGTGCCTGCACGTGAGCTGCTTCCCCAGTCCCCATCTCCTAGAAGTCTTTTTGTCTTAGCCCTTACATTTAAGTTAGAGAGCCCTTGGAGTTAATTTTTGTTACGGTGTGAGATGAGGAGTGGGGGGGGGGCTCAGGTCTTCCATTTTCATGAGGATTGACAGCCAACTCTTTTCAAATTGCACATTCAACTTGTGTGTATGTCTGTGTGCCCATGTGCCACTGTCCATGTGTGGAGGTCAGAGGACAACTTTGAGGAATACGGTCTTATTGTGGTTGCTGTGATCTGCGCTGGCTGGTTTTTCTGTCAACTTGACACAAGCTACAGTCCTCTGAGAGGAGGGAGCCTCAGCTGAGAAATTACCTCCATAAAATTGGACTGTAGGCAAGTCTATAGAGTATTTTCTTAATTAATGGGGGAGGGCCTAGCCCATGGTGGGTGGTGCCAACCTTGGGCGAGTGGACCTTGGTTCTATAAGAAAACTGGCTGAGCAAGCCATGGGGAGCAAGCCAGTAAGCCATGTCTCTGTTACAGTTTCTGTCTCTAGGTTCCTGTCATGGCTTTCCTCAATGATGGACTGTGATTGTGGAAGTATAACAAAATAAACCCTTTCCTCCCCAGTTGCTTTTGGTTTTAGTATTTCCTCACAGCAACGGAAACCCTGAGACAGGATTAGCTAGGGTCATCAGGCTTTGAGGTGTTGGAAACAAATATTCTTGGTGTCCCACAAAGAAAAGCAGGAATGAAGTGAAAGTAACTCAGAAAAGTACTAAGGGACCACCAGGACCCAGCAAGCAAGTTGTGGGCGGGACATCACTCACTTTTTATTTCTAACGCAGGCAGGGTTTCTCTGTGTAACAGCTCTGGCTGTCCTGGATCTTGCTCTGTAGACCAGGCTGGCCTTGAACTCACAGAGATCCACCTGCCTCTGCCTCCTGAATACTGGGATTAAAAGCATGCACCACTTGGCTTCGATTGACTAATTTTAAAAATAATTGGCACAAAGGAAATGAAGGAAAGGGGAAAGGGTTGGTCAGTTCAAGGCCAGGGATGCTTGGGGGTTGAGGGTCTTGAATAACCGTTTTAACAGGTGAGAAGCGTAGAAGATTGGCATGAAGTCTTTACCAGGTGGAGGGCATTTGTGGAATATTGGCCCTTGGCAAACACCTTTACCATAATATCTTACCCTTAGCGAATTGTCCTGACACCTTTGTCAAAAATCCATGGACACAAATGAAGGCTCATTTCTTGCTGGCCAGGCCTGTCCCAGTGTCCTATCTGCCAGCCCTTGCCAGCACAATGCTGCCCTGGACACCGATGCTGCCCTGGTCACTGATGGCTGCCCTGGTCACTGATGCTCCCCTGGTCACCGATGCTGCCCTGGTCACCGATGCTGCCCTAGTCACTGATGCTGCCCTGGTCACCAATGCTGCCCTAGTCACTGATGCTCCCCTGGACACCGATGCTGCCCTGGACACCAATGCTGCCCTAGTCACTGATGCTGCCCTGGTCACTGATGCTGCCCTGGACACCGATGCTGCCCTAGTCACTGATGCTGCCCTGGTCACTGATGCTGCTCTGGTCATTGATGCTGTTCTGGTCACCGATGCTGCCCTGGTCACTGATGCTGCCCTGGTCACTGATGCTGCCCTGGTCACCAATGCTGTCCTGGTCACTGATGCTCCCCTGGACACCGATGCTGCCCTGGTCACTGATGCTGCCCTAGTCACTGATGCTGCCCTGGACACCGATGCTGCCCTAGTCACTGATGCTGCCCTGGTCACTGATGCTGCCCTGGACACCAATGCTGCCCTAGTCACTGATGCTGCCCTGGTCACTGATGCTGCTCTGGTCATTGATGCTGTTCTGGTCACTGATGCTGCCCTGGTCACTGATGCTACCCTGGTCACTGATGCTGCCCTGGTCATCGATGCTGTCCTGGTCACTGATGCTGCCCTGGACACCGATGCTGCCCTGGTCACTGATGCTGCCCTGGTCACTGATGCTGCCCTAGTCACTGATGCTGCCCTGGTCACTGATGCTGCCCTGGTCACCGATGCTGCCCTGGTCACCGATGCTGCCCTGGACACCGATGCTGCCCTGGTCACCGATGCTGCCCTGGTCACCGATGCTGCCCTGGTCACTGATGCTGCCCTGGACACCGATGCTGCCCTGGTCACCGATGCTGCCCTGGTCACCGATGCTGCCCTGGTCACCGATGCTGCCCTGGTCACTGATGCTGCCCTGGTCACTGATGCTGCTCTGGTCATTGATGCTGTTCTGGTCACTGATGCTGCTCTGGTCATTGATGCTGTTCTGGTCACTGATGCTGCCCTGGTCACTGATGCTGCCCTGGACACTGATACTGCCCCAGATACTGTGACTATGGTAACATCTGAAGTCAGGAAGTGAAAGTCCCAAAATTTTGTTTCTTTTCTAAACCGTTTTGGTCATTTTTGTAGGTGTTTTTAATTTACTTATAATTTTAGAAACAAGCTTGTCAGATTCAGAAAAGAAGTCCATGGGACTTTGAAAGGAACTTTGTGGCTCCTTCACCAATTTGAGGAGAGTGAACATTGTCACAAACCATTACATCTCTTAATCTGACAACATGGGCGACCACTCCACTTACCTACTGTTTTGTTTTGTTTTTGCTCAGGAAAGGTCTGTGTACTTTTGCTGTGAATAGAGTTACAGTTTTAGTTTCACTCTCTGATTGCTCCCTGAATATCTTTACACAAATGTGACTTCTGTAACTGTTCCCACAGCCTGTGACCACCCTGTGCTCATGCGTTCTGGTTTTGGTTTTGGTTTGTTTTAGTAGGTGATGAGGATGCAATACAGGGTCTCATGCACAGGAGGCCGATGCTCCTTCAGCACACCACACCCTCAGCCCAACTTCTTTTTCAGATTTATGTTATTTGTGTGAGTGCTTTGTATGTCCACCAGTGCACCATATGTGTGCTTGGTGCCACTGGGGCTAGAAGACAAAGTTCCAGAGTGACCCCCTGGAACTGGAGTCACAGACAGTTGGCCTTGAATCACCTGGTGACCACTGGGGACCGAACAAGAGTCCTCTGGAAGAACAGCAAGTGCTCTCAACTCCCGAGCCATCTCTCCACCACCTCACTCTGCTTCTAATAGTATATTCTCTTAGACTCTCTAGGCCTTCCTACATGATCAGGCTATCTAAGATTAAAGATGGGTTATCTCTTCCTTCTGAGTGGGATGCTCCTTTGCCCCTGGGAGGCTAGTTCCTGTTTTGACACTAGTTCCTCCTGGTGCCATCCTTTCAGGGTACTAATAGAGCAAACATTTGAGGGTGTGGAGGCAGGGCCACACTCTTTCCTTTCTAACTGGGAACTGTCTGCATTCTAAATTTTTGGAGCACCTTACCTTAAATTCAGGTCAGAAATGACTTTGCTTCAGTTGTGAGTTCTTTATTTACACCTTCTAACCTACACACTGTCAAGTGTGACCTTATGGCACATTCATTTTGAATTTTATCTGTGATCCCTGATGCTCCTGCCTCCACCTCGAAGGCAAGCCAGAGAAGTTCATGTTCTGCAGGAATATGCTTCCCTGACTTTCTGATTTAGAGTGGGCCATTAAGAATTCTCTCACCAGGAGTAAGTCTGAAGACTCCCATTTCAGAGGGGATCCTGCACCAAATGGGAGAGCAAGGTGGCCCAGGGCAGCCAGGAAGACTCTGGACAAGCCTTGCTGGCTTTCCCCATCTAGTCTATCAACTGGTCAGACCTTTTCATCCAATCACATTTCTACCTGGCTCATGCTTTGGTCATACTCATACAGTGAAGTCTTCATGGAAATCCAGAACAGGATCTGGAGAGCTATCCTGACAGCTGGAGACCTGGGACTCCTAAAGGGTGATTGTTACGTGGGTGTGGAATCTCCCTCGCCCTCCTCATACCCTTCACTGAGCTGTTCACCTCATCTGTACCCTTTTTAACGTCATCTACAGTGAATAGGAAAATGTGTCTCCTGCGCCTCGTGAGCTGGCTCAAGTGAACTCACTGGACCCCAGGAAAAGCTGTGGCAACACCAGCTTCTACCACAGTCACAAGCACTGGCAGGACAACCTAGAGTTTGCAACAGTATCTACAACGAGAGAAGGGCTGCCTTTGGCACGGAGTCCACAACCTGTGGGATCTAACACTTTGTTCAGGTGGAGACTGCCAGCTGAATTGTATTTACAGTGGTTCTCAACCTGTGGGTCACGATCCCTCTGGAGTCATATATCAGATGTCCTGTATATCAGATACTTACATTACATAACAGTAGCAGAATTACAGCTATGAAGCAGCAATGAAAATAATTTTATGGTTGGAGGTCACTATGAGGAACTGTATTAAAGAGTCACAGCTTTAAGAAGGTTGAGAACCACTGGATTAGAAGATGCTAGCTGGGAATTTTTAGCAGAGTTCACTGTGTGCTCAATGTGGGAGACCCTACTCCTAAATCTTGTAGTGGGCACATATTTTGAGAGTTGAGTATGAGAACTTGGGCCTGCACTTGAGCTGTCCTTCTCTTGTGACCCTCATCTCACACTGTCCCATTGATTGTAGGTGGGTTGCTAGGTGATTCCTGGGGTGGAATCCATAATTGCTTTACTGTAATCTGCTTGTTATTCTCCATCCTTAATTAGTATTTGAAAGCACTGAGACTAAGAGAACAGATATTATTAATCCTTGCCAGTTGTCCGTGACAATAAGATAGATGTATTAGAAAGATGAGTTAAATCTTTGGGCAGTTTATCAAGAAAATGAACTTGTCTCTGTGTGTGTGTGTGTGTGTGTGTGTGAGAGAGAGAGAGAGAGAGAGAGAGAGAGAGAGAGAGAGAGAGAGAGAAAGAGACAGAAGAGAGAGAGAGAGAGAGAGAGAGAGAGAGAGAGAGAGAGAGAGAGAGAGAGAGAGAGAGAGAGAGAGAGAAGAGAGGGTGATGGATGAAACCTGGGACTTGGCACATGTTAAGCAAGTACTCTACCACTGACTTACCTTCACAATCATTTTTCTCCCCCATCCCTGGAACAGGGTCTCACATAGCCCAAGCTGGCCTCAAAGTGACTGTGTAGCTGAAGATGACATTAAATTTCTGATCTTTGTGCCTCTACCCACATAAGTGGCTTTCTTTTTTTAATTAAAATTTTTTATTAACATAATTTTTTCATTGATTCTTTGGCAATTTCACATCATGCACCCCAGTCCCACTCATTTCCCAGTATAAGTGGCTTTCTTAAGCAAAAGAGGTCAGGGCTCTTTCCAAAACCTAGACCACTGATGACTCAATCATTTGAGAGCAAGTTGTCAAAACACGGCCTTTGTGGAGGCCAGTTTTATATTTAACTTGTCACAGGCTAGAGTCATTTGAGAGGAAGGAGCCTCAATTGAGAAAATTCCTCTATAAGATCAGGCTGCCAAGCAAGTCAATAGGGCATTTTCTTAGTGATTAATGTAGGAGGGCCCCAGCCTAATATGGGTGGTGCACCTCTGGGCTGGCGGTCCTGGGTTCTAAGAAAGCAGGCTGAGGAAGCCATAAAGAGCAAGCCAGTAAGCAACACCCCTCCATGGCCTCTGCATCAGTTCCTGCCTCCAGGTGCCTGCCATGTTTGAGTTCCTGTCCTGACTTGCTCTGATGATGAACAGCAATCTGTTCTCTGAAGATGTCAGCCAAACAAAGCAGTTCCTCCCCAAGCTGCTTTGGCCATGGTGTTTCAATATTGTTTATTGTCAAATACTCCAACATACATATCTTAACAAGATATTCTCTAAGCAATCATGAAAGTCACTGGTTTTGCAACACACTAAGGTCCAGTCTGCATTCAGAATCACATCATCCCATAGGGTACCTCTAAGCTCTTGTACTCTTGCCAGTGGGATGGGAGAAAATGTCTCTGGTGGAGTTATGTCTTCTTGTCACTTATGACAAAGGTTGAGCATCTTTCTACATGCTTACAAGGACTACAGTTATATGTCCATAAACTATCCACTCATGGATTTTACTCTTTTTGAAAATTAATTTTATTTTGATTATATGTGTATGTGTGCATGTGGGTATGTGTTTACAAGTGCAGGTGCCTGTGTTGTGAGCTGCTGACACAGATGCTGAGAAATTTTTGGGACGACTAAGAAGTTCTCTTAACCACTGAGTCATCTTGCCAGCCCTGGCTCTCCCCCCATACCTTTCTTTGAGCCAAGGTCTCACTATTGTAGCCTAGGCTGGCCTTGAAATGGTGATCTTACAGCCTCCCAAAAACCAGAATTACAAGTGTGTACCACCACACCCGCCCAGCGTTCTGTCCACTTTAAACTTCTATGTCTTGCTTCCCACCTCTGCTTTCAAGACCTTGATTAATTGGGACTTAGTGACACATGCCTTTAATCCCAGTGCTGGGAGGCAAAGGTAGAGACCCTGTCTCAAAACACTGAGAGGAAAGAGAGAGAGAGAGAGAGAGAGAGAGAGAGAGAGAGAGAGAGAGAGAGAATTTGTTATTGGTGAAATCAGCATTTATCTCCAAGTTAGAAATCTTTCCTCCATTTACCCCTTGGCCTAGAGAGCTTTGTTACATGAAGATCTTGCTAAAAATTTGTCTTTAACTTTTATGAAGCTTTTCTTTCTGAATTGTGAGCCCTATATTATCTCAACATTTCCTACCTATGGGATTACAGAGGAGTCAGCCCATGCTTTGTTGCAGATCTTGTAAGATATCATTTTTAAAATTGGACTCCAGTGTTCAGTGTGAGCACGGATTCCCTTCTTGTTCCCTAGCTGTGTCAGGCCTAGAGTATGGAGCCTGGGATGCTTGGTTTGAGCTCTGCTCAGCTATATCCTCATCCTGCAGATCTTCCCAGCTTTGGTTTCAACATCTGAGATGCCCTGGGTGCATTTCTGGGCCCCGGTGTCCAGTGTCTATGACTCTGTTGCCTCTTGGCGGTTCCAAGCTCCTCCTCTTACAGCGGCTTGGTGGCATAATGTCCTGTCAGGTAGAGTGCAATTCCCATGTGACTGCCTTTCTTTCCCCTTTTGCCTGCCTGGCTACTTTTGATTATTTCAGATCAATGTACTTGATTCCAGGGGATGGGGGAGAAATGAAACAAAACCAAGAAAACAACTCACTGTTGGTCTTTCCATGTGACTCTTGTTAAATGGACCGCCTACTAGTCAAGTGAACATGTCTTTAGGGAGGGGTCTCTTTGGGAGTGCAAAAGACAACGTGAAGTATTGACACTCCCCCTCCACCTGGTATTTCAGACTGTGACCTTTGGAAACAGGGTCAGTTACACATGTGAGCAAGCCAGAGTGAGGTGGGCAGAGTGGTCCTGACCCAACAAGAATGGTGTCCTTGTGGGGAAGGGAGTTTTGGACAGGGTCATGTGCACACTGAGAACCCCTGTGATGAAGGCAGAGATGGTGGCCATCTGCAGGAACCCAAAGGTGCTCAGCAAACACCAGCACCGACTTGCTGAGAGGTGAGGATTACATTCTCCCATGAGGACAAACCCTGTGGTTACCTTATGACCAGACTTCTGGCCTTCAAAGCTGATTGCTGACCAAGTTCTGTTCTTGAAAGCACTTGGTTTGTGGTGTTCCTACTGTGGCCATAGCCAACTAAATAGGCCCCTTGAGGGAAGACTCAGGCCCATGTGAATAGCCTAGTCAAGATCAATGGAGGCATATGTGGGCCTTCCTGTCTCTGACCTCAAGCAGGCCCACCCAAGCCTGTCCCTTGCCTTCTTTTGGAGTTGGCTGAGAAAAGGCATGAATGCATCAGGGCACTGGAGGTGTGACTTCACTCTCGATGGGTAGCCAAACCCACTGAAGTCAAGGCTAGCGAATGAGTCATCTGTCCAGTGCGGTCAGTGAGTCAGTCAGGCCCTGCTGGAGCCTGGAGTGCATCATATTCGCTTTCCCCTTTCTCCTAGAACCCAGAAGCCATCTAGAAGCGGCCCCTGCAAGTAATCATCCCTGACAAATGAACAGTAAAATGGAGCAAACACCCTACCCTTGAGCCCCACCTTCTCTGTGTTCCAGAAGATAAGGGCAAAACTCTTAGAAGGGAGAGAGCGCACTTAGGGTGCATCTTTGGGAAAGTTCACTGAGCCCTCTTGGCCTTGGCTCCCTCTTCTCGTCACATGAATGTGGTAAGGGTCCCTACCTGTGGGTTTGTATCACAGTCATAGCAGGATGTAAATATGAAGCTCTGGGCAGAGGGCCAGCCTCCCAGCAACACCCCAGACAGAAAGTTATTAATAGGAACTGCCTTCCAAATAAGTTCCTCACAAAGGGAAAAGTGGGACACACTGGGACTCACTATTTCCAAGTCTCCATCTATGATTCTTGCATACCTTGTATGACAGTTCTCCTTCCCCGGGGGACTCTTTGGAAAAGTCAAAGCCTGACCTCATTTGCTCCAGTGATGTTAATTACTTGTTTCCTAATTATGAAGAGGAAATATACCTCCATTTATACTCTGTTTAAAGGAAAGGACAGCAGGAGAGAACTGTCACCTCCCTGCCAGGCATCAGTTCCTTCAACCAGCATACAGCAGAGAGTGACTTTGCCGAGTGTGATTGACAGGTTGTGTCCTTGGGTCAGGAAAAGATCTGTGGAAATGGCAGAGTCCCATTACCTCTGGCCCTCTTCTGGTTCCTGGATTAGTCCATGTGTTTGCCCAACAACTGTGCTTTGAGCTTTGTACTGGGAACCAAGAAGAGTAGAGACCCAGGACCAAGTGTGCAGGTGGAAAGTGGGGCGGATGGTCCTCATGGGGGAGTACTTCTCCAGAAAACCTTTAGGAGTTACTATTCCAGAGACAAACACATCTCTATGCAGTGGCCCGATGGGTTATTACTGCTCCCAGGTTCCAGGGGAGAAAAAGGGGGGGCTCCAGGCAGGAATGGCGGTTAGTGGAGCCACCTGCCAAATGTGTTTCCACCCCACATTGATCTGGAACTTTTCCAGCTGGTACCGTCCACTCCTCTGACATCCTTCCAGATGTCAGAGGTCCCACTGCAAGGCCCCTCAGTTTCACAGCAATGAGCCCCTGAGGCTCGCCCGTTTGTTAACAAGTCCATATCCTGCTCTGGTGTCTGTGGCTGAGTGATGACATATTTTAATTCCTTTTCACTATAAGCCTTATTTATTTCATTGGACCTAAATGTTTCGGACCCTAAATACCCACCTCACTAAGTCAGGTGCACATCAGAAAGGAAGTCGCTGAGAGTTGTCACTATGTCGTTAAATAGGACAGGTGTCTGCCTAAGTCACACTCAAAGAACTGTTAGGACAAATATGCTTTCTACACCTCTGACATGAGGAGGAAAGCAAGCATTGCTCTATGATGCATCCCAGGGGGAGAGCTTATAAATAGCCACAGAGTAACAACAGCACAAGTCAACTGAACACGTTCCTGGGCCTTCCAGCTATGAGCTCGTGTCAGGGGCTGGCTGACTTTTTCCCCTTAATGGAGTAAATATTTTGGGTTCTGTGAACCACCCAGGCTCTGTAGAAAGAGCAGAGGCTAGGGCTGGTTCCTGGGTTGGACTGTGTCATTTCCTGTCTCTCTCCCTACAGAACATACAATGCTCCCATTTGATGAGCAGTGGTAGAGAAGCAATACAATTGGTCCAACACAAAGCCAGAGAACTGGGCTCCCGGCCCAGGCTGTCCAACTCAATGTGGTGGTAACAATAATGCCACTGCCCTTCATGTGATTGCCCTTTAATGCTTTTGTTGTTTTTTGTTTTCTTGTTTCTAAATCTTACACTTTTGAGTAAAAAACCCACCACTGTCTGTATTTCTAAGGAGGAAAGTGGCCAGGGGTGCCAGCCAGTCTCTTGAGACAAGCCAGTATTAAGTTGAACACATAGTTGGCACCACACTGACTCATTAGAATGTTCTGAACACAGTGTGACTTTGGACAAGTTGCTTAACCTCTCTGAGCTTCATTTCTCTCGAATGAGGAGGCTGAATGAGAAGACACAGCTGCACCAGGCCTGATCAGAGAGCTGTGTGCAATAATTGCACAACAGAGGTTGGCTCTGTACTCGTGCCTGGGTATGGAGGGTGATGGATTACCCTTGCCAATCCATAGGGTGGATTCAATATAGAAAGGATCAGGGACAGGAGGGGCCTTGGGTCAGAAGAGCTAGGTGGGTTCAGACTCTATTCAGAGCTGCAAGGGATCTTTTGCTCTTTGAAGAAAGTTCCAGGCCCTTTGGGAGCCAGAGGCCTCAGCCAGCACTGCCAGTATGGTGCTTGCAGAAAGTTGTGGCCTCAGGAGAGGGAGGTGGAGATGGCTACGTGCCAGGTCTGCATTGACAATTCCCAGTTCTGTGACCCTGGGCATGTCCCTTCTCTGAGCTTAGCGACCACCCCTTTCCAGGACTGTGGCTGAGGTCAGGAGGCCACACCTGTAAAGCATCCAGCACTGAAGAGAGCTTAGTGCTCACCATTATTCCTAAAGACACTGTATGTTGCAGACTGCGGGCCTACTATGTGCTGGCACAGAGAGAAGCACAGTCCTGCACAGCCAGCAAGTACGTAGTACAGTGGAATAAGAAAGGAGTGAAGTGGCTTCCTCCCCAGCAGTCTTCCAGAGCCTGAATGGGGGGAGGAAGGGGAGGAAGGGGGAAGGAAAAGCCATAAAGTCTCCATTTGCTTAGACAGCCCCTTTGCTGGGTCTGCAGGGGAGAAGAGTGTTGGGGAGCTCAGAAAACAGGGACAAGGCAGGGCAGTATGAGCAAAGCTGTGGGGGTGGGAAAGGCCTCGAATATTTGAGGACCACAGGCTCACTGAGTTTTCTTGGAACCCAAGAGCAAAATCAAAGTGAGTGGGAGCCAGCTAGAAGGTCAAGGAGACTGGGAGACCTGTGCTGGAGGGTGGTTGGATTTTGGGGGGGAAATGGGAGTCTTTGTTGCTTGCATTTGGAATGTCCCCCCAAAGGCTCATGTGTTGAAGGCCTGGTCCCTGCTGCAGCAGTGTGCTCAGGGAGAAACTTTGGGGAAGTGACTCATCTCGTCCACAGATATGATGATATGCTCAGAGTCTGAAGGAGTATCAGGTAGAGGTAGGAGCTGTAGGAGGAGAACTCAACGAAGGGAGTGG